>NC_137823.1:55237481-55442481 GCF_963921795.1 Nannobrachium achirus
GGTGGCGCAGGGCTGGCCCTAGGTGGCTGTCTGGGGCCCCACGCAGTCAGGGCCGTGTTTGGTTGTAGGCCATTCCCTTTAACTGGCCAATAGGGATATGTGGGCACTTGGAGAGGTGGCCACCTACACAACTGGGCACTAGGGACATAAAGGGGAGCACACACTGAACACGGGCAGCTGCGCAGCGTCGCATCGCGGTATCGACGCACGTGAAGTGCCGCGCGGTAACCCCAACTGGATGCGACGCGCTGCCACACAGCACATCCATTTCCCCCGGTGGGGAGAAGCATGGGAGAACATGTTCAACGCTCGGCAACGCTGGACAAATAGAACAGTGGCGTATCGGCACGGCAGACGAGGCATTCCGCGCCGCCTCCGCTTCCAGCGTGTGTCCCCCTTAAGCCCCCGCAGGGGGCTTTTTTCTAGTGTAACTTAATTAGACAACCACAAGTATTTGAGCTTAGCCAGACTGATCGTGCAAAGGTGGAGGAGGAAGCTAGAATGATTCAGAAGCTTCGGAACCAAGCATAGGTAGGGAAAGCAAGCTGTATTTAAAGGAGGAGGAATGAGAACAGAGCTGACGCTTCACTTATCCGGTAAAAAAAAAAACCTATTTGTAGGGAAGGGAAAGGGGTATTTTCTGGTGCCTTACAAGGTTATATTGCTTTTACCGCTTCGCTCAGTAGATGGCTGCTACTTATACTTATAGAGTACTAAGTGACATGCTTATTGCATCATGAAGACATATGCCATGATATTTGTGAATGTAACTTTACTGCACCTATAATATTTGTGTCCTTGTATGCATCTCCTTTGTGTGTGTGTGTGTCTGTGTGTGTGCGTGTGTGTGTGTATGTGCGCGTGTGTGTGTGCGCGCGCGTGCGTGCGTGTGTGTGTGTGTGTGTGTGTGTGTGTGTATGTGTGTGTGTGTGTGTGTGTGTGTGTGTGTGTGTGTGTGTGTGTGCGTGTGCGTGTGCACACAGGTATCTGATCATAGAGAACTTCATTCCTCCGGAGGAGAAGAACAAGATCATGAACAGGCTGACCTTTGACCCCGAGGAGGACCAGTGGAGGTTCCAGCCTCTGGTTCCTGCTGAGAGGTCAGACTGCTGGTGCAGCTTTAAGTGTTAATGTGAAATCATTACTCTAAAGCTGTGGTTCTCAAACTTTATTATTTCAAGGACCCCCATAAGTTACAGACCAATTTGTATACTCTCCTGGTCTCTATACTGCCTCCCCCTGGCCAGCCAGGGCGCCTGATGGAGGGGAAAGGAACTGGTTGGAATAACGTGTTCCTTCCACGTGCTACAGTACGTCCAAACCGGGGAAATCCCCACTGTCAGGTGAAGAGAAGCAACTTGCACTCCTCGTGCACTGAAGGTCAGTCCGTTGTCTCCCCAGGCGTGGCAGAGGGAGAGCAGAAACCAGGATTACAGGTTAGGTAATTGGCATCGGGTGAAAAAAATGGGTTACAAAATCGTGGGATAAAATTTTTATAAATGTAATACAGTACATTTTGGTATTACAGTATGTATCATTTGGAAGCAAAATATTGTTTGGGGTTCATGATGGATGCTGTAGGGAAAATGTGAAAATCAGGAGGATGCTGGTATTAACCATAGATATATATAAGAAGGCTAGATGGCGCAAGGCGGAGTCGGCGGCGTCGTTCACTGGCGGCCATCTTAGGCAGGACCATCCCCCCTGTCCTGCCGGCAAGCTGTATGGTAAAGTGCCTGTAAGGTGAGTGATCTGCACACTTAAAAACTCTTTACTCTCTGAAATCTTGACGGATTTACTAACGGTTTGGATTATTACAAACATTATTAACGTGGCTATGATTCAGGCTGGTTGACATGTTGAAATTGAAGCTTTTCATTTCGAAAAAAGAGCATGCAGCGTAGTTAAGTGGCATGGCTACTTGCACATGCAAGTTCATCAAGACAACAATCGAGATTTTCAAATATTATCAGGTTTTCCTGAGACCAATAACGATTTCATGACAACTAATCTTTTGTCTAAATTAAATTTCTCTGTGTGGATATTGTTGTATTTTTTAGCTGCAGGCTAAGAGACAAGAAAAAGGCTGTGAGTGTGAGCTAGACCATTATTACAAAGTCGACAGCAAAGTTACAATGGTGGGAGAGGCAGAATTACATGATTTCCAAGCGTTTGGTTTGTTAAAAATATCTTACATTTAGATACATTGATACAGGGAATTGCTGTCTTTTTGTTTACAGAAATATAGCCTACTGTATATGTGAAGTCTGTTGTGAAGATGCCTGATTGTTTTGCTGCCTATGGCTGCTCCAATGAAAGGAGTATCCAAATGGAACCTGTGGGATCACCTGCCACAAATATGACAATATTATACTATAATTAGGATAATCACTATGTACAATACATGTTCTGCTGCACAGGAACAACAGGGCTGTGAGATAATAACATTGCAAGAGTGTTGTTGACCCTGGCTTTTAGAAATATTTCTACCACCTGTTTACACAAAAAAAAAAAAAAAAAAAAATATATATATATATATATATATATATATATGTATATATATATATATATATATATATATATATATATATATATATATATATATATATCATGATTATTGCTGTTATGACTATAGTTGGTATATATTATGTATGTACTCGTCTAGCTGTCTCAGAGGGAGGGGAGGATTGGTCATGTTACTGATTGGGAAATGACTTGCAGTTGCAGTGCTGAAATTAAATGTATTATTTTAGTTAAAAAAGAGGTCTATTTGGTTTTGTTATGTCCTTAATAAAATAACCTTGAAGCCCCATCTCTAATCTCATATTTTACAGAATGGCAACATGAGACTATTTTATATAAAATAAATATAAGCCAAATGAGACAGATTTCTATATTAAATAAATACATTCTTACATTTAATACATAATGTATTAAATAATATAAATATTACTAATAATGGAACTATTACATGTTACATATTTACAATACAAATACAGTGTGTATAGCTAATTGCTTTACTTTACCTATATACTTAATGTTATTTCATATGGAAATCCATGGTTAAAATTATTCTAATTATACAGTAACATAGCTACGTTTCTTAGGTTTATAACAAACCAATCCGTTTCAAAATAGGTTGAAAATTGAGCAAGCTCTGGTCATTTAAATAGTACATGCACTATAGACATTAATGTTATACTGGGCGATCGGTCCTGTCCCAAGATGGCCGACCTGTAGCAACGTCAGTCCCCATTGGCCAACAGCGGGCGTGAGCTATCTAGCCTTTATATATATCTATGGTATTAACTACCTCCCCCTCCCTCTCTAGTAAATTCTCCCAGATGAGGAAGAGACCGACCTCGGCTGTAGGATACAAGCGACCAATCAGCCAGTAACCCTTACTATGCCTAACTCTAACCCTAACCCTAACCTTAACCTCAGTAAAACTATGCCTAACCCTAACCCTAACCCTAACCTCCGTGGGCCGACGCTACGTTGTTGTTGCCTTTGTTGTGGATCAAAGCGACCGATTGTTCCGCCCTGCGCCGCACGACGAGCGCTCCGTTTCTCGATCTAACAGTTTCTCTATCTAACCGTGACATATATATATATATATATATATATATATATATATACAGTATATATATATATATATATATATACACACACACACCGTAAGCAAACATAAAGTCATACAGCGTAACAGCAGTGAAGGAGAGGTGAATCACCTGGCTGGCAGTGCAGCTGGACATGCACTGCTTGTTGTCAGCTGACCAGTAAGAGTCGGTGGGACAGGAACACTTGTAGCCTCCTCCAGGTGAGAGCAGACACAGCTGACTGCAGCCTCCATTGTTGATCTGACATGGATGAGCAGACACTGCAGGGTGGACAAAACAAACACTGTGTGTTAGAATGAAGCAATAACAAGCTGTGGTTTAATGTGACTTTAGAACAGATAGGAGCTGTTGTTATTATGTTAGAATAAAGTGGTTTAATGTGACTTTAGAACAGATAGGAGCTGTTGTTATGTGAGAATAAAGTGGTTTAATGTGACTTTAGAACAGATAGGAGCTGTTGTTATTATGTTAGAATAAAGTGGTTTAATGTGACTTTAGAACAGATAGGAGCTGTTGTTATTATGTTAGAATAAAGTGGTTTAATGTGACTTTAGAACAGATAGGAGCTGTTGTTATTATGTTAGAATAAAGTGGTTTAATGTGACTTTAGAAAAGATATAGGAGCTGTTATTCCCATATGAAAGTCTGTTAGACATGGGCTTAATATTGATTGACAGGGATCTCCACATATGGGCATAAAAAGGGATTCTGTTAGTGGTTCCCATAACATCACAACATATAATCCCTTTTATGCCCATACATGGAGATCCCTGTCTGAACCAGCCACACCTGAAATGTTCAGTCGCATTTATGGCATTGACAACTGGCTGCAAATTTTCTGTCAAGCCTGCGTGTATGGCTATATTAGTAATTTTGACCACTTTTGGAAAATCCCATCACTTTACCGGGATTTAGTACACCTCAACCAGAGTGGCAAAAAAATCATGGCAAGTAACATCTCCCACTATCTTGCAACAGAATGACGCCAGCCAAAACGTAATCCCCCCCCCCAACCATTTACCAAGATTATATACCAATTCCTGTAATTATTTCTCATAGACCATCAGCCACTACTGGATCCCAGCCCAACACCAGAAGAGCAAATCTTGGAAATATCACCCCACTCACCCCATCCCACCAACCACTTTCACTCTCAGACCCCCTGATTCCCAACACCATCAAAATGACATTGTTAAATGCCCGCTCTATCACCCAGTCATCATTCCTCCTAAATGACTTTTTCACAGCAAATAAACTGGACATCTTCTGTATCACTGAAACATGGCAAATGTCAGACGAGTACAGTCACTAATTGAACTGTGCCCACCAAAGTGCTCATTCACTTGTGTTTCCAGGCCAGCCGGGTCAAATACAGGTGGCGGCCTGGCACTCCTATACGGGAACAGGTTTCCATTTCGACCCCCCCCCCACTTCGAAACCCCCCCACTCCCCCCCCCCTCCCACTTCGACCCCCCCCATTTCGACCTCGCCTCACCCCCCCACTTCGACCCCCTCCCACTTCGACCCCCCCCCATTTCGACCGCGCCCCACCCCCCCACTTCGACCCCCCCCCATTTCGACCGCCCCCCCCCCACTCCGACCTGGGGTGTGCAAGCGACCTCCACGGATCCCGCAGTCTCTCTCATTCTCTCTCTCCATCTCCATCTCTCTCTCCCTCTTCTCTTTCTCCATCTCCCTCTCTCTCTCTCTCTCTCTCTCTCTCTCTCTCTCTCTCTTTATTATTGCTATTATTATAATTATTATTATAATTGTTATTATGGCGCGTCCGTGCCTGGTGCGTAATAGGCTACTAATGACTAATTCCTGCTCTCATACTCTCTCTCCATCTCTCTCTCCCTCTTCTCTCTCTCCAGACAATTAAAACATGATTTATATACATTGAATGAATACAGCCTGCCAGGCCCACCGGAGCCCCGGGCAGCCCCCTACGCCCTACTGGAGCCACTGACAGCAACGACGCGCCATTCCCCGCATTAATGATTGAATAATATCCTACAGAACAGATGAAATCACGTAGCTGTAATGTAGGCTATATTGCTGGCTTAATTTGTTAATTATCAGGAGCAATAAATATAGTCTATATGCCTACTTGATTTAACAATAAATAGGCTCAAGAAAGTTGCAAAATTACAATTGGTCACTGTGACATGGCTTATTTATCAAATCTAATCAAAGCTTTATATAGGCTATGGCTTTGCGTCGCTCACCGAAAGATCTGCAAACTCGGCAAGCATGTTGTGTAGAGTCTGTCTGTATAGACATACACCTCGTTGTGTGCTTGTAGGCCTAAATCGTCTATTTTTCGCTGTTTGGCGACCAATCCCGACCCTCCGCGGGTTCTGGCTGCACGGGGTCTGTCTTGTTATCAATCTTCGGCCAAAAACTGAAGGACATGGAATATAGGCTACTGACAAGGCGCACCTTCGCACGACGCTAATAGGCTCTTATTAATCAGAGTTTCTGATTAATAAGAGGCTGTAGCGTCGTGCTCTATATCTCCTCTGATTCAGAGGAGATAGAGAAAGGTGTGTGCGTGTGGGGACTGAACTGGACCCTCCTGTCTATAGGCTACTTTCCTGTGCGTCTTTGACCTACTTTACCAACCACAGAAGCCTACCACACACACAGACACACTCCCTGTGTAGGTCTGTTATTGAGCTGGCCAACAGTAATGCATTGTACTTTTTCTTGGAGTAGGCTATTTGCTTTATTCAATCATACATGCATTTTGCACCAGTGCTTATTACTGCCTATTTTGCTTAGGCCTATTTAATATGCAATGAATTAATTAAACGGGTATAGGGATTAATGGCATCAATGGACTGTTACTGTATATGGACAGCCTTAAGCGGAGGACACATTTCTTTATGGCTGCTTTTCAACCAGTGGTCCTTGAGGGGATCCCAGGTGGTCCCCAGCTAAAGAGTTGTGGACCACCTTATATCTGTAACTAAAATGAAACCAAATGGACCCACCCGTTAACTGTAAGCGTAAAATGAATTGACGGTATAGCTGGCACGGAGCGCGACGCGTCTGTCTGTCTGGAGCGCGACGCGTCTGTCTGTCTGTCTGTCTGTCTGTCTGTCTGTCTGTCTGTCCGTCCATCACAGCGGCGCTTGCACCCCCCCCTCCGGTATTTATCTATCCATCCAGAGCGCGCGTGACAGACAGAAAGGCAGGCAGCGCGACAGACGGCCAGCGCTTGTCTCTCTCTCTCTCTCTCTCTCTCTCTCTCTCTCTCTCTCTCTCTCTCTCTCTCTCTCTCACTCACAGAATGGAAACGACAGTTACCATACTACCAGACCAGTAACTCATCGAGAGAGGGAGAGGTTCATATATAGAGGATACAGCCAAAAGCGACCTGATCATTTAGTTGACAGCGCCATGCAGCCGTTAACTGCTGCTGCTTATTTATTTAGGAAAAGAAACAAATGACAGAAAGAGAGAGAGGGAGAGAGCGATCGATCCACTCCCAGCCAGCCATTGTGCATAAAGTTCAAGTTCATTTAGGCCTACGTGTATATTCGTTTTTCCCGAGGGGCGATTTGGTTGCAGCAATAGGCCTACATAACTTAAGAGCGCAAATGTGTGCGTGCGTGTGTGTGTGCGTGTGTGTCCAGAAACGTTTTGGAAACGCCACCTTAATTGTCTTCTTGGCTTGCGATCATAAATAGCCTACGAATAACGAAACCACCAGCAAAATATCCTATATCCTTCATCAGATAAATTAAGGGGACTGTGGTAAAGGGATATAAGAAATTGTCCATTTTAGAAGTATTTAAGCATTTTTGTTCGTTTAATGCACTTGTATATGGAGCGATTGGAGCCTATTAGGCTATCTTATAGGCCTATGGGCCGTCAGGCGCACAAATATGGATTGTTTATGTGATGATGATAATGATATAGGCCTAATGCAACAGCGCGACAATAGGTGCATTTACATGACCAATCTGATCTAAATAAAGACAGACAGACAGACAGACAGACAGACAGACAGACAGCGTTGTGCACAACTGTGCGACTTGTCAGTAGCTATATATTCCATGTCCATCAGTTTTGGGCCGACGATATCATTTGATAACAAGACAGACCCCAGCCAAACTGCGAAAAATTGCCGATCTACAAGCTCACAAAGAGGTGTGTCTACAGACTACACAACATGCATGCTTGCGAGTTTGCAGATCTGGTGAGCTACCCAAAGGCATACTATAAAGCTTTGATTAGATTTGATTAAATAAGCCATGTCACAGTGACCCATTGTAATTTGGCAACTTTTTTGAGCCTATTTATTGTTAAATCAAGTAGGCGTATAGACTATATTTATTGCTCCTTATAATTAACAAATTAAGCCAGCAATATAGCCTACATTACAGCTACGTGATTTCATCTGTTCTGTAGGATATTATTCAATCATTAATGCGGGGAATGGCGCGTCGTTGCTGTCAGTGGCTCCAGTAGGGCGTAGGGGGCTGCCCGGGGCTCCACCTGGGCCGGCAGGCTGGCCCAGGTGCCCACTGAACGGCGGGGTGAGAGGCGGTGGTCCGCGGGGCCCGGGGACCCCTGGAGGAAGCTCCGATGCTGCCTGGGTGTTGGCGCCGCCTCGGTGGACGCACAAAGCCTTATTGCTCGGTCAATTCTCAAGGGATTTTTCTAATTTTAAGTACTGTATATCTGTGAAGTGTCTGTATTCATTCAGTGTATATAAATATTTTAATTGTCCCTCCATCAAACCATCAAGCTTGAAGTAGGCCTACAGAAATAATACTAGCCCGTTACAAGATTGCGTTGAGAGAGAGAGAGAGAGAGAGATAGAGAGAGAGAGAGAGAGAGAGAGAGAGAGAGAGAAAGAGAGAAAGAGAAAGAGAGAGAAAGAGAGGGAGAGAGAGAAAGAAAGAAAGAAAGAAAGAAAGAAAGAAAGAAAGAGAGAGATGGGGGGGAGATGCACATAAACTCATTCCTTTTTTTTTCTTCTTCCACCCCTATGAACTGCCGCTCTACGCACAGCTGAATCGTTCGCTTATAGAAGCAGCGGCCGCGCATTGCTTTTGCAAAAATAGAAGGGCTTTCCTAGGGTCGGAGTGGTGATGTCTATAGCAAAACGGGGACACCCTGCCTTTCCGACAGGTTTATTCGAAATGGCGTTGTTTCTAAATCGAGACGTTTAGGGTCGTAAAGGCGATGTGCATAGAAAAGAGGGAGCACCCCGCCATTTCGACCCATAGAAGTCAATGGTCGGAGTGGCAGGGCGTCGGTATGGCGGGGTGTAACCCTCATATACAGAGACTGTTTCCCTTCTAGGATGGTAAATGCCGGTTCTTATAGCTCCTTTGAACTTTTAATTACTAAGGTAGGGCGCACAAACCCTTTTTATTGTATTTTAATTTATCGGCCCCCTGGTTTTAGCAGCTCTTTTTTATCTGATATTTGTGACCTTTTAACCACCATCATTAGTTTTGCGAGATTTATTTTACTTGGTGATTTTAATTTTCACATTAACTCATTCCCTGCCAGGCCCGATAGTCCCGAGATTATTCCAATGTCTTTCCCCGCCAGGCCCGATAGTCCCGAGAATTAAAAAAAAAAAAAAAAAAAAAAAATTTCAAAATTTTTTTTTGACCCCCAAAAATGGAGTAGGCATGATAGCAATCGCGAAATTGCATGTTTAACCCCCATAGCAACCCCATCTTTCAAGCATGGCAGCCATTTTGGCAGCCATCTTTGTTAAACATAGTGGCTGTTATCTCATGAATGCCTGAACGGATTTCCATTCGGATTTTTTTGTTTGAAAGCTGTGAGCAATGTGGACACACGTGGTGCATTATCTAGGCATGGGTGTGCATGATCCGTGCACACCCAATTACATGGAAGTCTATGGAGACGAATGGCAGGTGGGAGTACGGAGGTATGTTAAAATGGCGGTCAATGTGTTAATAAGAGCACAGACAGCGCTGCAATAAATTTTATCAGTATTACAGAATCTTTTAATCTTATACATGTCTCAGGTGCCACACACAATAAGGGCAACACTCTGGATCTTGTTTTTAGCTTTGGTTCAGCCGCCACCATTGCGCCAATCATTACCCACATAATTAACCTTTCCATCGAACAGGGTCATGTCCCACAGGACTTCAAACTAGCAAAAGTAACCCCCCTGCATAAAAAAGGTAGCAAACTAGACCCTGGAAACTACCGTCCCGTTTCCATTCTTAGCTCCATATCCAAAGTCATGGAGAAAAGAGTCTACGAACAGATTGCAAGATATCTCGATGAGAATAATCTGATTTACGAGTTCCAATCTGGATTCCAAATCTCATTCCACCGACACATGCCTTCTCTATTTGACCGACCAAATCAAACGCGAAGCGGATGACGGCAAATATAGCGGCATGGTCATGATGGACCTCCAGAAGGCATTTGACACCGTAAATCATTCTATTCTGATTGAGAAACTAAAAGCCATCGGTCTTGACAGCGCAGCAGTGAGTTGGATGCAATCTTACCTGGTGGGGAGGGAACAGGTGGTGGAGATTAACGGTACCCTGTCCCCCCCCCTCCCAGTAAGCTGTGGTGTTCCTCAAGGTAGCATACTGGGACCTCTGTTGTTCCTAATATACGTGAACGACATGGCATCTGCTTGCGACTGCAACCTGTTCCTGTTCGCGGATGACTCGGCTCTCCTAGTCTCGGGCAAGGACCACTTGCAGGTTGAAAAGACACTTAACTCTGAACTAAGTAAGATCTGCACATGGCTTAACGACAACAAATTATCAATTCACCCGGGAAAAACAGAGTCCATCCTTTTTGGATCAAATCATAACCTCAAAAAAGTCGGAAACTTCACAATCAAAGTGGGTGACAAGGTCATAACACGAAAAAACGAAATCTCTTACTTAGGATGCATCCTTGAAGCTAATCTTTCCAGTGAAAAGATGACTTCTAAAGTAATAAATAAAATCAACCAACGAACTCGTTTCCTACAGAGGATCGCCCCGATGGTCAATTTCAACACACTGAAGACCATAGCTGGTGTAATAATCCAGCCCCTCTTTGACTACGGAGTCCACGTATGGTATCGTGACGCACCACAAGCCCTGAAAACTAAACTCCAAACAGCCCAAAATAAACTAATTAGGGTCCTGCTTATCCTTCCCTATCAGACTCACCTCACCGCTACTCACCAGTTAAGAGTGGGGTGGCTCAGAGTAGATGACAGAGTACAGCAACTTGCAATGGGCCTGGTGTACAAGATACACTACACCACTATGATACCCAAGTACCTTTCAAAATACTTTATAAACATTAAGGATGTCCATAATTACAACACCAGAGGCAGCGCCACAGATCACTTTCAACCCAGAGTCAAAACCAACAAAGGGTCAAACTCTTTTTTCTGCTATACCACCAAAATGTGGAAAGCCTTACCGAAGGCCATAAAGGAGTGTGGATCACTAGCATCCTTTAAAATTGCCCTGAAAAACCACTTACAGGCAGCAGCCGTTCGCAACTGGTAAAAAATGAACCTAGCCCAACCCTACCCTCCCCTGCCCCTTCTTTGTATATACTGTTTGTTTTAGACTTACTGTATTTTTTTTGTTTTTCTTTACATATCTACTACATAGTACTGTGTTCTATTTGTCTGTCATTCAATGTTATATGAGATACTTCAATGGTTTCCAGTGGAAATAAGCTTAGTCTTTTCATGGATCTCCTTTTAGTAGACCTTGTACCAGTGAACTGTACCGTCATGAAACTGTACCTTTTCCTATGCAAACTTCTAATAAAGTCTTCAATCAATCAATCAATTGGTTTAGCAGTGGACAATATTGTTGCAAAAGACATGACCACGATTGACCATAAAGCCCTAGTTTTTAATATATCTTTTAATCCTGACACTGTGGCCGGAACGCGAGTTAAAAAATCGCGTATGATAAATGGCTTGTCAGCCCAAAAATTCTCAGCTGCTTTTAACAGTCTGACAATGCCTCCCAATGACAATGGAAATATAGATGTTTTAGTTCATAGTTTTAACTCCCACTGCTCAGCTATTTTAGATGTAGTCGCTCCTTTTAAATCTTGCACTGTCCGCACTTTAAATAAAGCTCCGTGGTTAAACGATGACATTCGTAGTCTCCGCAGAAAGTGTAGAAGCGTTGAGCGCCGGTGGAAATCCTCTAATCTCGAGATCCACCGTCTACATCTTAAATCTCTTTTTAATGATTTTAACTCCATGGACCATGGTCAAGGAGGCGAGAGCTGCCTATTTCGCCAAATTAATTACCTCTAGCAGGCAAAATCCCAAAGTACTCTTTGACACAATCAATAGCATTGTAAGTCCACAAACACCCGACCCCCTGTTTTTTCGGTTAATGAATGCAATAACTTCCTCATGTTCTTTGTGAACAAAGTTGTTAGTATTAGGGCAAGCATCATCCCCTCCCCTCCCACTCCTATTCTAGCTCTTGACCATCAGTCCATCCTGGACTCCTTTGCTCCAATTTCAATTAATCAATTAACAGAGCTTGTCACTAGCATGAAAACCTCCTCTAGTCCACAAGATGTAATTCCAACTACTATTTTAAAAGATGTTCTTACCACTATAGGCCCATCTCTGCTCAACATTTTAAACCTCTCCTTAGTCTCTGGTCATGTCCCCTCCTATTTTAAAACCGCCACTGTACATCCGCTTTTAAAGAAACCTGGTTTAGATCCTGAATCCCCCAGCAATTATCGTCCGATTTCCAAGCTCCCTTTCATATCCAAGATTTTAGAGAAAATCGTTGCAAATCAACTTTTAACCGTTTTAAATGACCACAGTATTTTAGATAAGTTCCAGTCAGGTTTTAGACAAATGCATTCAACTGAGACAGCACTTTTAAGAGTATCAAGTGATTTAATGATGTCATCGGATGTAGGCAGAGGAACAATTCTGGTGCTGTTGGATATGAGTGCAGCTTTTGACACGCTGGACCACTCGGTATTAATAAATAGGCTTAGAAACCGTGTGGGAATCACAGGGAGTGCCCTTAACTGGTTCTCCTCTTACCTTAAGGACAGGAGTTTCTCAGTAGCTGTTGGCACACATGTGTCAACCTCTGCTCCCCTCTCCTACGGGGTCCCCCAAGGCTCAGTCCTGGGACCAACCTTATTTGCACTTTACATGTTACCACTAGGTCACCTTATCAGCACTTTTAATGGTATGTCTTATCACTTTTATGCAGACGATATTCAACTTTATTATTCTTTTAACTCTAAGAGCCCTGATGATTTTAATTTTAATATTTTACATGAATGTTTGTCAGCCATTAAGGCCTGGTTATCAGAGAATTTCCTCCAGTTAAACGAGGCCAAGACAGAGGTGCTTATTGTTGCTCCAGAAAGCACTATTCCCACTATAATCGACAGTATCGGCCCCCTCAAAGACAATGTCCACCCCAATCTTAGAAACCTTGGTGTTAATTTTAATCAGTCCATGCACCTCGACACCCATATCCATTCAATAACCCGGTCATGTTTTTTCCACCTTAGAAACATCGCTAAACTCAGATCAATTGTCTCTTACCCAGAACTGGAAATGATCATTCATGCTTTTGTCTCATCTCGGCTAGACTATTGTAATTCACTTTTCACCTGCCTCAGTAAAACCTCCATGGACCGCCTACAACTAATTCAAAATGCTGTTGCCAGACTGCTCACCAGGTCCAGTAGAAGGTGCCACATCACCCCAGTTCTGTCCGCCTTGCACTGGCTCCCTGTACATTTCAGGGTCCAGTTTAAAGTCCTGGTGCTCACATATAGGGCTCTGCATGGACAGGCTCCAAGCTATATAAAAGATCTGGTTGAACGCTATGAGCCTGAAAGGGTCCTAAGGTCCGCTGTGCAGGGTCTGTTAAAGGTTCCAAAGACTCACTTAAAAACCAAAGGTGACAAGGCTTTTCAAGCTGTAGCACCCAAACTTTGGAATGCTCTTCCACAAACCTTGAGATTCGCAGCCTCTGTTGGTATTTTTAAAAGCAACCTCAAAACGCTACTATTTGAACAGGCTTTTGTTGTTGGTATTTGATTTTAATTTTGTATTTCCTAGTAACTAACTGTATAGCCTTTTGCCTTGTTTTTATTGTTTTCTCTTTTAATGCCTGTAAAGCACTTTGTGAGATCTCTCTGTAAAAGGTGCTATATAAATAAAATTTACTTACTTACTTACTTACACAGAAAAAATCAAACCTCGGTTCGAAGTGAAGCGGTGAACTTTTATTCTATGTGTTCTAGAGTTATGAACTCTGTGATTGCGACCGTAGGTCGCATTTACTATCAAACCCTGCACAAAGTGTAAGTCTGTCTGTCAGTCTGTCTGTCACACCTCACACGTCACACTATTGCCCTGCTCATATCTCCGCAACCGTTGCCCCGATCCATGCCAAATTTTGCACACACACTCCTTGCTTGCCAAACTACAACCTCCAAGGACCCCCGGAGCTCCAGGGACCCCCAGGTCCCTGGGGGACCCCCAGATGTAAAAAATGACCAAATGTGCTAAACTGACCAAATGACCACCCCAACGGGGCTGCTCACGGGGAATTCCCGGGGACCACCGACTCCTGGTGCTCCAGAACGGATGCAAAAGTGGTGGCGCCCCCAGTGGAGGACCCCCTACACTGCAGCTCACATAAAATGCCGTAACTCCGGCTAGGAGCGACCGGGACAGCCGGGGCCGGTACCTATTCGTCCGCCTTGGCGGCGCGGAGACCCCACCCCTCATTTCTCACATGGCCCTCTTCTAGCGCCACCATGAGGCCAATTCTTGCAAAACACATTTTTGGACACTGCTCCTACAATTTTTGCCCTAAAATCACGCAAATCGGTACACAGTATGTCTACACTCATCCCATCAACATGAATCTCTCCCATATAGCGCCACCTCCAGGCCGATTTTTAAAAACACATTTTTGGACACTGCTCCTACAGATTTTGCCCTAAAATCACGAAAATCACTACACAGTATGTCTACACTCATGTCATCAACATGGATCAGGAAGATTTTGGCAAAACACATTTTTGCCCTATTTGTGGAGATAAGTGACCTACGGTCGCTTATCTCCCGATTAGGGAGCCTTACTGGTCTATACATCTATACAGTTATGGACTCTGTGATCTATCCATTCTTTATATATTCATTCAGAATATTTAAAGAATGGAGGGCCGAATTATCATGTGAAGCTTGACCAATCCTCAAAGTATCCATTCATCAGACCGGGAGGGACACTACACACATATTCTGGACGTACAGGACAGATAAAACCTGTTCATTCTGAACTGAAATGGCCATATATGGACATGGGACACAGATTTTGCTTTTTGAAAAAGCCTATTCATTCTGGACTGATATTCTGGACGTACGGGACAGAAAAAACCTGTTCATTCTGGACTGGAGTGACCATATATGGACATGAAACACACATTTTGTTTTTTAAAAAACCTGTTCATTCTGGACTGAAATGACCATATATGGGCGTGGGATACACAAAGCCACTCATTGGAAGCGGTTTTCACCGATTCAAAAAGGTGAACACGTCCAGACAGACAGATAGAGACAGACGGAATCAGCGTGTGCCGTTTCACATACTAAACTGCGACCTTCGGTAGCAATTCATCTACATATTATAGTCATTATCGGCACGACAATCATGTGGTAAAAAATCGTCCTCTCCCTAGTTATCAGCTCTCCTGTTTGTTTTTGGCCAGTAGAACGGTATGCTGCCCTCCACTGGATGCTGCCAGCACCGTGAGGCTGTCCAGCTGTGGGCCATTCATCCTCACTGCTCACGTGCCCAGCTGGTGGTTTTCGCCGAAGCCCCAGGCGTACACTGACCCTTCTCTGGTGACGGCAAAGCTGACGGAGTCTCCACAGCACACTCCACTGGCCTGCTCCATCCCAGCCACGGAGGTGGGGGAGACCACGCTCTTCTTCTCCTTGACCCCCAGGCCCAGGCCCAGACGGCCGTCATCTGCCCTGCCCTGAAGCTTGTGGTGGAGTTGTTCTTGAAGCAGGCTAGCTTCACTGGGAAATAACAGGTCTTCATGCCCTGTGTGCCAAGCTGGTGGTAGTTTGACAAGCCAAATCCATACACGTGGCCTTCCTTTGAGATGGCAAATGTGATGTAGTCTCCGCAGAAGGCATCAACTATGTGAACGTTCTTCCCTCTGAATTTCACCGGCTGTGGAGTCTGCAGTCTGTTAAGGCTCTGTCTGCCTTTTCCGTTGGTAAACATATCTTTGACTTTCACTCGTCCCAGCTGGCCCTGTTCTCCACACCCGGCTGTGTATAGGCCCTCTAGCAAAAAATGCTGGGATTTTTGCGAGGGACTTGGGGGCTAAATCTTTTATAAAGGGTCCATAGAGGTCAAATCAATCATCAAACCATCCTTCCCAGAGGATGGTCACAGAACCTCACGTTGAGACTCTACTAACTCTGTCTCCGTCTCTCTCCCTGCTCTCAGCCTGCAGTGTCTGCCCAGCTCAGGCTGTTTTGATTTCACAGCAGGTGAATGGCAACCTCGACCCCACCTGACCCCCAGCCCTGGCTTCTGCTGATGTCAGCATCTTGTGGCAGATTGGAGTGTGGAGTTTTTTAAACAAAGCCCCAGTCTCCACCCCGAGAGCAAGGTAAATAGGAGGTAGGGATATCACGGGACAACGGGGATGCGCCATGTAGGGGTGGATATTGGCAAGAATCTTGCGATGCAATACATATCACGATACTTGGGTCACGATACAATAGTATCACGATATATTAGGAATCTTTGCGATACGATACTATTGCGATACTATTGCGATACTATTGCGATACTATTGCGATTTAAAAGCTGATGTTTTTGTCGCAGCTATTTTATCGAGAGACCTCACTCACTGAATCATGGGAAGGGGAGGTAGCTACTATAGAAAGTGACATCTAGAGGCAGTGGAGTGTCAGGACCGGACTTCTACCATTGGTTCCTATGCATGGGAACATTATTTTATTTTCCTCAAAGTATCGCGATACTACGGCCTGAAGTATCGATACAGTATTGGCAAATAAACTATCGCGATGTATTGACGCTCACCATAAGTGCCAGAACTCCCACCGGAAGTCCGATGAAATACGGGACACTGATGGAGCCGGCTAGATCAGCTCATGACCAAACCTGGAAGAAACACTATTAATGAACGACTGAGACCTTTGTCATATAATCTGTTCTGGAATATAAAAGAGTTTCTGTCTCCGAAGTATCGCAAGATTTGGTTCCCAGACAGAAAATGGTGGATAGTCTCGCGATATTTGGCACGTTTAGAAACATACTTTTTGCTCTTTAGATACTGCTATAAAAGTGCACACATTGAAAATCAACACAGCAGAAATAAATGTGTGACATGCCTTCTTTTATGTTATAATAAAGGTCTCAATTGTTCAGAAATAGTGTTTATTCATGAGCTGCTCCCACTGACTCCAGTGCAGTCTACCGAACTTCCGGCTGCAGTTTGGCACCCATGGTGCGATGAATCTGCCAGTTGGAATTTACCGTTTGTCAGCCTTCTGATTGGTCCCTGAGACTCCCTGACTGGCCAACCAGAAAAAATCATTTACTTTTGCTACCGGGGGTGGAGTTATGCAGTGGGACGAAGTCCTTTCGTTCTTTCACCGTGGTGCGGTGATGTAGAGCACGGCCGGGGCACAGCACGGCCAGGGCGCAGTACGGCGCTGCGCGGTCATATCGATTTTGATAATTATAATCAATAAGCTTCAACAGACTGGTTCACATGAACCAGTCTGGTGTAACTATGAGATTCGATTGGGTGATATATTTTAAATGGGCAGAATTACAATTAAAATACATGTTATGTTGACAGCCAGACTATAATTCCACAACGTCCTACCCAAGATGCACTGCGCTTTCTCTCTATCTCTCAGTCGTCTGCCTGTTCAGAGGATTAAACTAATTAAAACATAAATATTCGGGGGAAAACCCCTATTTTGCAATGTAACTACTGTACTTTTTTGTTCCCTCTTTATTTATATCACGTACTGTAGATGTTTTTCTTTTGGTACTTTAAATAGCAATAATGAGGCTATGAAAAATCTTTTTTCCCCATTCATTTCCAATATAAAAACAATCTGCCCTGGTTTTTCTGTCCCACTGGGATTAAATTAATTAAACATGTATTTTCGGGGGAAAACCCCTGTTTTGCAATGTAACTATTGTACCTTTTGTGTTCCCTTTTTATTAATATCACAGAGATGTTTTTCTTTTGAAATAGCAATAATGAGGCTATGAAAGATATTTCGTCTTCCAACTTTGCCCTTTTAATAGCTTATTAAGAGCACCCACTGTCCTAGGAACCTGCCTCTGTAACAGGGTTAGAGGTGTGTCTCCCTGATTCATAGTGTCTGGGTCCAACATCCACTTCTCACTTTGTGTCAGCAGAGAGATATATGCGAGGAACACATCTGCCTTCACATTCTCCACTTCATCCTCGAAGCGGGAGATGAGTGCAGGAGAGATGGAGCAATAGAAGTCCTGCAGCATCTCATGTCTGGTTGAGATGACACCGTCCAGACACTTGGCAGATGCGCGACGCACCATCCAACTGGCGTCATAATCGTCACTGTCATCATCGTCACTGTCATCCTCGTCAACTGTATCTTTGTGGTTTTCTTCGTGGGACAGGTAGTGCAGACACAGTTTGATGACTGTGGGAATGTGGAGCTGAACCTCCTTAGAAGACTTCCTAACGAAGGACTCAAGGGCCAGGAGGCAGCGCTCTCTCAGTTCATCATCGTCGACGTTACAGAGCTTCACAGCAGTCCATCCAGTGCAGCTATGATGTAGCATGTGATTCTTTTGTAACGTGTGTGGAGGAATGAGGCAAGGATGGGAACAGCTTTGCAAAAATCCGGACCTAGGCTGATGTTCAGAGGAGAGCATGCTATCAGCGCCAACGCTCCAACAGTAGTGAGTTGTGTCGGTTCAAACTGGAGTCGTTCCAAAAAGATGGGCAGCGTTTCAGGAAGTTCAGTGGGCAAACGGTCTCCCAGGTTAAAGATGATCTGGCCCATACAGGTAATGGCCTGTTCATTAACTTCCTTGAAAATGCTAGTGGCTTGCAGGCGCTTATTTGTACAACTGAACAATTTCTTAATGTAGGGGTCAAAACCCCCACATTCACTGTCCGGATGTTGGTGAATGTAAACCCCGATCACCTCGACCAGCTGCTGTGTAACCAGCAGGGCTTCGGAGTTCATCCTATAGAAGGGGTCTGCCATGCAGGCCACCATGACTGGGACGAGATCTTTGCAGATGTTTGAGATGTGTGGGTGGAAGGCCTTGGAGGGCTTGTAGCTCAGGATCCCATGCAAACATGACAATGCTTTGGTCTTCAGCTCAGAGCTGCTGGACTTATCATTCAGACTGAAGACTATACCTGGTATTAGTTCTGGGACGTTTTGGACCACAGCATCAGGCAGAACCTTCACCAGTTCAGTCAACAAGTTGAAACAACAGTATTTCGTCTTCCAACTTTGCCCTTTTAATAGCTTATTAAGAGCACCCACTATCCTAGGAACCTGACTCTGTAACAGGGTTAGAGGTGTGTCTCCCTGATTCATAGTGTCTGGGTCCGACATCCACTTCTCAGTTTGTGTCAGCAGAGAGATATATGCGAGGAACACATCTGCCTTCACATTCTCCACTTCATCCTCGAGGCGGGAGATGAGTGCAGGAGAGACGGAGCAACAGAAGTCCTGCAGCATCTCATGTCTGGTTGAGATGACACCGTCCAGACACTTGGCAGATGCGCGACGCACCATCCAACTGGTGTCTTCATCGTCACTGTCATCCTTGTCATGTATATATCTGACGCTTACTTCGTGGGACAGGTAGTGCAGACACAGTTCGATGACCGTGGGAATGTGGGACTGAGCCTCCTTAGAAGACTTCCTAACGAAGGACTCAAGGGCCAGGAGGCAGCGCTCTCTCAGTTCATCATCATCGACTTTACAGAGCTTCACCACCAACGGAATGATCTTCTCCAGATGTTTGCCTATGCGGTGTCCAGCCTCCTTGCTGATAGCAGCCATACACTCAATGTGTGTTCTGGTTTTTGATATGGTCTCTGGTCCCAGTTCTAACAGCAGGTTTTCAATTAGGTCATCGAACAAACTGTTCTCACATGTCATTGCGAGGAGGCAGAGGGCCGTAATGGTCCTCTTTCTGACATCCAGGTAACGGGATGTGAGCTGGGGAAGCAGACGACTCAGGATTGAGGAATGAAGAGCCACCAACACTGTCTTGTTGATTCATGTGGGTCTAACATTGTGGGTCTAAGGAAAAGTATAAATGGTATATTTTTGGTTCTTTAAAAATGTTTTAAAGTGGGGAACTGTCATGGAAATTATGAAGTATTTAGTAAAACATTGTAATGAACAAAAATGTTATTTGATCTATGACTGCCATACTGTCATACTGTGTGACTATTAGGTGTCACTCTTTCCCGTGGCACGATGCATGAGTGGATCTCCTGCAGCTGTTAACCTATTCTTGATATAGCATAGTGAGTTCCTATATCCTGGTTCAAAATGTGTTGTCACCTGTGCTTTGTTTAGGTAGGCTATTAGGACTAGCAGCTGAACAGGCTGTCTGTCAAAGGGTGTTAAAATTAGGCCTGGCCTATCTATCTATATAGCTGACCGTATGACTTGAAAAGAGACAGTACGATACCCAGGCTGCTGCTGGGAGAAGGGTCTGTGCCCCGGCACAAGGCTGAGGGCAGAGAAGACTTTAGATTTGAGTTATGCTGTATAAATGGACTTGTTACTTTTGTCTCTAAATAAACTGAACATCTACTACTCGTCATCTTGGATTGGACTCCATATTTCTTATGAAGTGTGTAGTAAAACATTGTAATGAACAAAAATGTTATTTGATTATAACTGTCTTCTCAGTCAAACTGTGTGAATACTCTGTGTGACTGTTTCCCATGGGTGGATCTCCTGCAGCTGTTAACCTATTCTCGATATAGCCTAGTGATGTGAGTTCTTATATCCTGGTTCAAAATGTGTTGTCACCTGTGCCTTGTTTAGATAAGCTATTAGAACTAGTAGCTGCAACAGGCGCTGTCTATCAAAGGGTGTTAAAATTAGGCCTGGCCTTAAGAGTATAATAGATGAATGTATGACTTGAACTGACACTACTATACCCAGGCCGCTGCTGGGTGGAGGAGCTCTGTACCGAAGCACAAGGCTGAGGGCAGAGAATACTTTAGACTTGAGTTGCATTGTGCTGTTTAAATGGACTTGTTGCTATTGTCTCTAAATAAACGGATCTTCTACTCTTCACCTTGGATTGGACTCATATTTCTCTTAGACATTTTGGAGGTTCCACCCATTTTGAATTAATCTGTTCGAGCAGATAACTTCATTTGGATTCGGTTCTGAGATTTACTGCTTGTTGGACAGCAGGAAGGAAGCGTTCTGTGGGCAAGGACTGGAATATGGACATGATCTGATATGGACATCTGAGGTGACGTACAGTACAGTAGATGTTTGTGCAGCTTCATTTGGGAAGGCAAAATAGGAGAGCTAGTGCTCAAGCGACCGTTAGACAAGATGTGTCCGGATTATCAGAAACTGTTCCAGAGGATAGCAGTGTTAGAAACTGAACTATTCCATTTAAAACAGCGCAGAGGACTGGATAAGACTCTTTGTGCAAAGCAAAAGGACATGAAAGGAAGGATAACAGGCCGAACAGAGAGCCCGGTTATCACTGATGACTGGCTTGCACTACAGTGCAGAAACAACGCTACTGGTACTCCACTTCGAGAGTGGTCTACTGCTAAAGGAAAGGAGGCTGGAAAAAAGAACAATGCAGTCCAACCGTGTGTGCAACTGGCAAACAGATTCACGGCACTGCTGGAGGACACCGGACGGAGTGCATCACCCAGCCAGCTAACAATGCAGTCAGATGAACCCACCAGGGTAAGAAACAAAGATGACTCGGAACCTGAAATTCTTATTGTTGGAGATGATGCTGTGATGAATGTGAAAGGATTCGGAAAGGGAAAAGTGTTATGTTTTCCCAAAGACAGAGTCTCTGACGTGAATGGGTGGATTCTAGATCTTGTAACTTCATACCCAACTGTGAAGAACCTCATCATGCACATTGGAACATGTGACACAGAAGAAAAACAGTCGGAAATCCTAAAGCAGGACTTCACTGCTCTTTTCACCACACTGAGCTGCTTAAGTGACATTGAGGTATGCATCAGTGGACCACTTCCGCCTATGAGAGGGGGAGATGAACATTTTAGTAGACTATCTGCATTGAGTAAGTGGCTCGCAACCACATGTATAAATGAATCTATGCGATTCATTGACAACTTAAGTTTCTTCTGGGACCGCAAGCATCTTTTTGATGGAAATAATCTGAACAAGCGAGGTCAGAAACTGTTTGCTGGAAATGTATGCCATATGCTTGGAAAGGGGGTGCTCGGATCCGAAACACAGGAGGCCAAGACGAGGGATGGTGCTGCTGAGATTGCAGTCCCTGTCGAGAATGCCAGAGTGGAAGAGTCCATGACAACAGAAGCTATTGTTATAGAAATCGAGGATGGACTACTGTCTGCTGTCTTTGCCGAGGCCCCAACCACGACAGAAGCCGACATTGAAGCAGCAAGGAACGAAGAGTCTGACAACCCAGCGAAGCCGGTTCCAGAAACTACGCCAGAGGGAGGAGAGGACCAAGCAGGACCCACCAACCACACAGCTACGATGGCAACAGCTGTTCTGCATTCCGCTGACTCAGCTAAGCAGCACTCAGCAGGACAAGTCAACGCCGCTGTCACCACGCCGAGTGAAGGTGTAGCTGAGGAAGTCACCGGGCCTGAGTTCCAGGTCACTATTGATCTCAACGCCAGTGAGCTGGAGGAGGCCATCGTGGATGGGAACCTCAAGCTTATCCTGGGCTTGATTTGGATCCTCATACTACACTACTCCATCTCAAGGAGATTGGATGAGGACGTCAGGGAAGAAATGGATGCCATCACAGATTCTGAACTGGACAGTACCGAACTGGACAGTACAGAAACAGTGATGTAGAAATGAAAGTCACAGATTCTGAAACAGGCTGTGATGAACTATTTCTTTATCCCGAGGACGCTAAAATGAACCAGGAGCAGAGTGAAATCTCAATGGACATGAGTTCTGGTGAGGATGATTCTTTTCCCATGACTCCCATCCCCATGCTCGATTTGCAGAAATCACCACCATCTGAATCCACAAAAGGTATGGATAATCTAAAACACACTGGGATTAGAATGACCCCATTAGTAAAACGTATGAAATCATACTTTAAAAAGTAAAAGTGTGTGGAGTTAGAATCTAAGGTGATAGTTCAACAGTAAGTGTGTGCACTGGAATACTATGTATAGGTGTGCTAGGTATATGTCTGTCTGTTTGTTGTTTTGTAGGCCTTTGTATAGGAAGACTTGTTTTTGAGTCTTGCCTCTGTATAGTACTAAAGGGAGGAATGAGAGTTTCCTGGCCTAAGGGTCCTTTTGCTAGGTGAGTTAACACTCAGGCTAGCATTAAAATACACGTGAAAGCAGGCAGGGTCAAACAATCATATTTGACGGCTGTCTGAGGAGAGAGGATCTCTGATTTAAGGTACCTGGTTGCAGATAAAACTGCAACAAAAAGCTAGCGGGGTGAATGTGTGTGAATGCTTAATTTGTCTATTGGTGTTTTTAACTTGTCTGCGTGAAAAGAGAGTGAAAGGATGATGAGAGAGAGAAGGAAGAATGGTCTGTGTCTGATGTCTCAAGTGAAGGGCAGACTGATAACGCAAGCAAATTAACAGAATAGATATAGTCTAGAATATGTCTATTCAAGATGTTAAACACAAGACGTTGGAATGTGTCCATGAGTGGATGTTTTTGAGACACAGAAAGAGAGAGTAAGGATTTTATCAAGTGTATCTCATCATTTAATAATCTTTTTGGAGCTCCTATGTAATATTTACAATTTTCTTAAACATGATTGAATGTGATTCCTTTTGGGTGTTATTTTTAGGTGGAGGTATTTATTATTTGGGTGACAAGAATATTGTCACTGCTTCCTCCTAATTGGGAAATGATTTGAATGATTGTATTTAATGTATTTTAAAGAATGATGATTTTTAATGGACAGCCTGGTTTCCATTGGGGTTTTATTGGAAACTTTTGAGAGTTTTTGTTTATCTGTAAATACATTCTTTGAAGGTGTTTTTCGCCAGACAATTACGGTCTGGATTTAGAGGGTTCAGGGATTTTCAATGTTTAAGTGCAAGGAGTACATGGCATGAGGTTATACTTTCAAAACTAGTTCACCATATTTAGTTGATACATTTGAGATTGACATGAAAGTTTTCCACAAGTGGTTTTAATCCTCCCTGTCTGCAGAGCATGTTGGCCATGAGATCAAGTGCCGGCAGCTGAACGTACACGTTATCGTTTTCGGTGATGGCACTGGTCAGTTTGTCAGTTATCTTCTTGCAAACACTGGCAGAGGAGCCACTTGAAGGAAGTCCTCCTATAACGGTCATGAGTCCCAAGAACGAGACGTCCCAGAGCTTCTTATTATAGGACAAAATGTTGGTCCACAGCTTGTCCACAATGGTCTCAACCTGGTTCTCCTTCACCTTGCTCACCAGAGGGCCCAGGCATTTAGCAGCCAGGTTTCGGACTTCTCCAAACTTATCCTCCAACAACTTCAGAATCATTTGTACCACCTTCTTCTCACCGTCATCGTCCAGTGTGACTGTATCCTTCTGCAGCTCAGACATCAGGGCATTGGTCGCCATGCACCTCACATCCTTGTTGCTTGAGGTCACCAAGTTCAGCAGACTGGAGACATCATATAAGGCACTCGCCATTTTGGTTATAGCTGCTGGTTAGCCTCCCGATAACGTGCTTTGCTATGACCCAACAGTTGAGTATATGCTAGCTACACTAAGGACAGATCTGTTAGATTTTGGCCTCTGTGCTCTTTGGTTTCAAGGTCGGCCCTAAGGACCACTCTGCTTTATACTAGCAGTGACAGCAACCTCGCATTGTTGATTGGCTGAGAGGCATTGTCTCCAAATATAGAAATATTCAACCCAGTCTCCAGACCAAAACGTCACTATACTGACGTATCGGGAACTCAATTTACGTCGATGTCGGACATATTTTCGCTAAAAAACGTCATATGTTGACATTCAATCTATCTGTATCTAACCAAACCATCAAACAATAATTTATAATGCAACTTTTTGAAGCTGTGAAAACCGCTTCCAATGAATGGCTTTGTGTGTATCACGCCCATATATGGTCATTTCAGTCCAGAATGAACAGGCTTTTCAAAAACAGAATGTCCGTTTAATTACCATATATGGTGATCTCAGTCCAGAATGAACAGGGTTTTTCAAAAACACAAAGTATGTTACCTTATGTCCATATATGGTCACTCCAGGCCAGAATGAACAGGTTTTTCCTGTCCCACAGAATGTCCGTTTAATTACCATATATGGTGATCTCAGTCCAGAATGAACAGGGTTTTTCAAAAACACAAAGTATGTTACCCTATGTCCATATATGGTCACTCCAGGCCAGAATGAACAGGTTTTTCCTGTCCCGTACGTGTAAAATATCAGTCCAGAATGAATTGGCTTTTTTGAAAAAGTAATAATGATTAAACAAGATAATTGCATATATGAATGCTGTCCTTATGATAAATGCAACAAGAAAGTTTCTCCATTAGAAAATGGTAATTATTTTTGTATTTATTTATTATTGTATTTATTTATTATTATTATTATCGTCGTTATTATTATTATTACCCATAATAATTGCGATGTCGCAGATTAGTATGTGAACAGTCACAGCTTGTCTGTATGTATGTACAGTATGTATCTCTGTCTATAACGCCTGACACTGTGGTTCTATGTAGGGCTGTCACGATATGACATTTTACATGACGATTAATTGTCACTTAAATAATTGGCGATTAACGATTTAATTGTGTATTTGTCGTTGATAATTCATTTCTGTTTGGCTTTTAGGCTTTGAAGTTGCATAATATGGTAGACAACTTACTACTTAAAAAATAACATTGATAGTGGAAATAGCCGGTCTACAAGCTCACAACGCGTCGCGCAGCGATGCGTTGTGAGCTTGTAGATCAGCTATTTCCACTATTTCTGACATTTTTCAACATTCACGATTATGACGATTATGACAAAATAATTTCGATAATGTCAAATAATCACGATTAGACGATTATGTAATAATTGTGACAGCCCTAGTTCTATGGGTTTGTCACTCTGACATCATACTCTGACGTCACTGTAACGTCAGGGGAACAGAATGGGTTTTCCGCTCTGACATCAAGTGCTGACTTCACTGATGTCACACTAACAGAATCCCTTTTATGCCCATATCTAACAGAAATTCATATGGGAATGCCCATATATGGAGGCCACATCGGCCACATGCCACACTAACAGAATCCATATATGGCCAAGACAGCCCATGTGTGGCTGGTTCTACAGACAGGGATCTCCATGTATGGGCATAAAAGGGTATGATGTCAGATGTCATAGACATCATAGGACTTTCACATAACGAATAACTGGCCAAGAATTGGGCGAATTGAGGTGTCTTACTAGTATTTATTACAATGAAAATCCACAGATCTTAACCATTATGTATCTTGTCCGTGAGTAACGCCTCAATGTCTATATCTGCTGTTTGTTGACATTGTGACATCACATTCGTTGTGACATCACCTCATCAAAGATCAAACCCTGGATTTCCATATATGGAGACGACTGGATCATCACCTAAATCTCCATACATAGAGCTGACCTCTACATCTGATTCCCAGATGATGCATTTTTAAGGCAACCACACTAATAACATCCCTTTATGCCCATCAATATTAGCCCATATTGAGTTTGCCCATACAATAGCTGTTGACCTGTCTGTTGACATTGTGACATCACATTGTCGTGACATCACCTCATGAAAGATAAAATCCTGGATATCCATTCATGGAGAAAACTGGATCATCACCTAGATCTCCATACAGTATGGAGCTGACCTCTACATCTGATCCCTTTTATATTAGGCCCATATCTGTGAATGCCCATACAATAGAATCCCTTTTATACCCATCAATATTAAGCCCATATCTGGGAATGCCCATATGGACATATTGTGTCAGTTTAACCAGTCCGACCAGTTCGAATCGAATCTTTTGAATAGCTCTTTGAAGTGAACGATGGGATCTGGGTTCGCGCAGTAGGGAATTTGGGGGGGGGTTCAACACAAAACCTCCTCCTTGCTACTCCACTGAGTGAGAGAGAGAGAGAGAGAGAGAGAGAGAGAGAGAGAGAGAGAGAGAGAGAGAGAGAGAGAGCAAGGGGAGGAGTGATTTCATTGTTGCCTGCTTGGTTTTTTGAGGTGTTGCATGAAGTCAAGGTAGCTTAATTTACACACACGTTTTATGAAAGGGGTAAATACCAGATTGTGCTCTCAACTGTCAGCAGAGGAATGTGGTGCATTTTTCAATTAATTCTTTTAAAAATATATAAATATACACTGAACCAAATGAGCTAAATGAGCCAATCTTTTAGCAGCTCTTTTAAGTGAGCCAGATCCATGGCGCTGGCTCACTTCACAGAGCCATAAATCCCACCTCTACTGCCTGCCTGTTGATTCTATTGCTTGGATGTTAGAGCTAGATAGCCTTTATTTTGAAGTTGTAGACCATGTGATTTGTGACGTGGTCACGTGACATTGATGATGATGATTTTTTTCCTTGACTAGAAAATTGAATAATGGGCCTATTTTCGTGTTTTCTCAATTTTTCAATTCTGAATACAAATTTTAAAAAATAGCCAATTTCTGTTTTTTGGGATTCAAATTGAATACCACAATTATACTAAGTCAACCTGGCTATTTTTGTGATTTTCTTAATTGCGTTTTCACAATTTCCAAATTCTGAACGAAAATTGGAAAAATAGCTAATTTTTCGTTTATTTGATTCAAATTGAATACCCCAATTATACTAAGATCCCCCCACTGGTTTTTGTGATTTTCTTATTTGCGTTTTCTCAATTTTTAAATTCTGAACGAAAATTGGAAAAATAGCCAATTTTCTGTTTTTTTTAATTCAAATTGAATATCCCAATTATACTAAGTAAACCTGGCTGTTTTTGTGATTTTCAGATTTGCGTTTTCACAATTTTTAAATTACTAACGAAAATTGGAAAAATAGCTAATTTTGGTTTATTTGATTCAAATTGAATACCCCAATTATACTAAGATCCCCCCACTGGTTTTTGTGTTTTTCTGATTTGCGTTTTCACAATTTTTTAATTCTGAACCAAAACATGAAAAAGGGGCAAAATGTGATTGTTTTGAATCCGTTTGGGAGGACAGAAATCACAAAAAGGGATTTTTCTATGTTGGATTAAAATTGAACATCTCAATTATACTAAGATCCCCTGACCCACAGAATCTCAAGATTTACAATTTAAAATTTTTTCATGTTTTCACCTGGGGTGTCTCACCTTAATGAAAATACAGTAGGTACAACAATACTACACATGCTTATAGAACAATGGGGTTTTTGGGCGTATTTTTTTTGTGAATTGAGTCACCATGGTAACACGGTAAGACGGGAGAGAGGGGGGGTGGGCCTCTTCACCTTTGACTAAATAAGCATGGGCATGCAAGTTGAGGTTGCATCAACCACTCTTATTTGACAGACCATGCAGCATACGTACTGCACATTGAAGATAATGGAAACACTTCAGTGCAGTATTCGGCACAATCACCCTTCCATTATCATACTTTGCTTTGCAGTTGCAACTGTTCAGGATTTCGAGAAATGTGTTCACAACAGAAATGTTCAATTCTGTTGCCTCCTTCAGATTAAGAACAAAATAAGTATCCCCCTGTCTGAAATCTTTAGGTAACTCGAAGAGGGCATCGATTTCAGTCAGACACTTAATTTGTCTCAGTAAGAGCAGTGTTTTCTGAGGTAACCCTGCCATGGCGCTGGTAGAATTGAATGCTGCATTCAGCAATGTCTCGTCAATCTCATGTTGTTTGGGAAACACTGTCTCGTCACTCTCATGTTTGGAGAACAGCTTCAAAAAAGGTGTGGCGTCACCGCAGCGCTTAAGTGCATCTATCGCTCTTACTGTATCTGCTAGTTTTAAGCCATTTCCTTCCACAACAACAAGCGTATCCATAGTCTCGCTTAGATCTTTGACCTTCACAGCGTTCTCCATTATCTCATGGAAGAATGTCAACACAGGAGTACGTTTATGTTCTGGGAGTTTTGTCAAATGATTCCATATTTCGTCCAAACGTTTTTTCTGCTCTTTTTCTTGGGTCAGAGACTCTTCCTTTTCCAAGCTGATGCTGCGTTTATCAGGCGTAAGTTTTACATCTTGCAGCTTGTAAGCTACGACAGTGCCTTCAGGAATTACAAAAGGTTTCTCACTCCAGCTTACAACACCACTTGCATCCGCTTCAGCTGACGCTGTACCGGCTGTTGCTGTCACTTTGACACCCCCCGTTGCTTGGGATTTTTGAAGAATCTTGTTATCTTCCCCGGCAGTCAGAATTCTGCACGTAATTACAGCCAGAGATTCCCTTTCTGACATGGTATTCAGTTTCAACACCATAGAATCATTGAACTGTGACTCACTGAGTTTGCTCAGATAGCTGTCTATATCGGTGACATGCTGAGCCTTGAATTGAAACTGTCCCTCAATTCCACGAGAGATCCCCCCTTCCACTGTGACTTTCAACTCTACCGGTAGAGTACTGTCGGAAACCACAGTGACTCCCAATGTGGCAGTTCTGTTCGCATCAAAGTGTAGCAGCCCCGTCTTGCCATCTGTTCCTTCTGCGTTTGGTACGTCTTTGTTGAACACATTATTCTCGAGGGTATGGTACGTCTTACCATATAAAATGTATGGGAAGCGACGTTTAATAATCACAAGTTGGCCAAGATTCAACTCTCTAGTAGCCCAGGAGGTAGGGATCAGATCGGTAGCAGTGAAGTCGTCAAGATAGTGCACAATTTCCCGGGTGCACATGGAAAAGTACCTGGGGGGCGATTCTTGTCTCGGAGCAGCTGGTATTGAAGTAGTTAGTTGATTAGAGAAGATATAGTCCCTGAGGTTTTGTTTGGTGCAAGCCCATTGCAGAGCACGCAACATTGACACAGTATTTTCAAGACAAAAGTAGCGGTTCAGTTCAGACCTCTTTATAGTCAGTCTGCAATCCTTGAGTTGCGGGTTGCACCCGAAACTCTCGAGCATTTTCATCAGAGTTGTCACATCGTCTTCCTTTATGCCAACCGGCAGTTCAAGACTAAAAGTAGTACATTCAGGACTATGGTTGAACCCAGATTCTAACACGTCATAGAAATATTCCAGACGGTGAAAAGTATCTCCCAGTTGGATCAGTGTATCCGGAGTTAAATTCAGCATGAGGCCAATAGCACCATATGCTGCTTCCAGAAACAATGACACATCATCATCCGCCATGTCGGGTTTGAGTATTTTCAATATGGTCCCAGCTTGATCGCAATGGTCTAGATGTTCTACGCACTCAAACTTATCCAATTTATCGGCTACATCCTCGGCCTTCGCAACGTCCCTCGTTATGTCAAGGAACATCGTCATCAGCTTACGACATTCCTCTACTGGAACTCTTTGAAAATCACACCACATTTCTCTCAGCTCATTTTTCATCTGTTCATGGTTCACCTCTACAGTCTCTGTCGGGGCTGAGGAATTGTCTGTGAGTTGTAGGACTGGTTTCTTACCTTGGAGTATTATTGTTGTGAGCTTGTACGCGATGAATGTGCCTTTGGGGATTGTTAATTTGCCCTGATGATTTTCAGCAAGACAGGCCGTGATGACAACGGGCCGTGCTCCACCAGTTACATCCCCTGCAAGTTCTGATTTTGCACGGATTATGTCAGTATCTCCGGTCGTTATTATCATGCTTACGACCGCCAGATAATCCCCGCATTTCATGTAGCCCTGCAGTGCCGCTTGTGTTTCATCAGTCAACTCAAGCTGGTCCATATGAGCTTTTATATCAGCGAAAGTTTGAGCCTCCAGAGGGGAAAGTTTTCCTTTAAATGTTGTAGAATCCTTCAAACCCGCCCCGGCAGTGCAAAGTGGATCAGTGTATTTCACACTTGCCTGGTTACTTTTGGAGTCATTAAGCGGATCTACGGCCAAAGGCGATGTAGTAGTCTGTGCCTGTCCTTGAGGTATACCTTCAAAGAACCAGCTTTCATTGATGTTGCAGTCAGTGGGAAGGTGCTTTTTGACCGGTTTCAAAGAGCATGCAGGAGGGCTTCTTACAATCACGATTTGGCCAAGAGCAAAGTCTCTGGTCTTGGAGGTGGCGAGGTGTAGAGGTCCATCGGAAAGATCGAGTATCTGGTCTGCGTCTGCATCTGATCTGATGCTTCGTACAACTGCTGCAGTAAACTTTGAATATATCGGCATGGCTCGTCTTTTAAATTCAACTCAATGGTTCATTTTCATCCTATATCCTATATTAATATGAGGCCTACCACACTGTCACGCTCGTGTCACCATGACTCAGCCATAACCATATAAGGAGTTCCCTTTTTGATGACATTAGGGGTCTCTATATGCGGCACAATATATTGTTATCTTAATATGTCCATGTGCATTATCAGTATCTCAATACTAGTAAGACGCCTCAGGGCGACATGCGATCCATTCTTGGCCATCTGGCCAGTGATGTATATGGGGCTATTTACTCATATATGGAGACCCCTGCATGATAGTCAACAATATTATGTCAAAACATGCATATGTCCTTCATATTGATTGGGACAGGGATCTCCATATATGGGCATAAAACGTATGTTAATTAATAAAGCCAAGCATGGCCTTGGCGAGTTAGGGCCTGGGTTTGATTCCATGGGATCTCCATATTTGGGCATAAGTGTGTACCCTAAAGGGCCATTTATAGTTACGTATGGTTGATTTTGTGTACGTTTGGGGGTGAGACAGTACATACGGTAATTGTGTTGACATTCATAGTACCATACGGTCTCTGTGTTACAGGGTTCAATAAAGCCTATATGTACATACTATATCCACTAGATGGCACCCAAATGCATCTTCCCAATGAGCAAATGCTACATGCTGCTACATACATAGCGCCTACATTGTTGACAGAGAGGTTTATAGACACCCTTGGAGGATACACTCGGATTGAACGACACTAACCATCGGCGCTAGTCACTGTGCTGTCTGGGTATAATATAAAAAGGACTGGAGAATGGATGAGCGTGGACACATGCCGTTGCGACAGCCTAGAGCGCAATCTCAAGGGGGGCGCCGCCGACAGTTAATGAGCCACGGTAGCCACCCAAACCGACCCAAAACCGACTAAAAACACCCCAATACCCGCAATAATCGCGTGCACGGGAGTGGAGAGAGACGCATTCGAGAGAGCTCAGCTGGTAGAGAGCGCTGATTAGGCTGACATGCGGGTCTGCGTACTGGCCTGTTCACTGTTCAGCTTGTACTTGTGATTGTTTTGTTTGTTTTTTTACTTCCTCCTACGAAATGGATACAAGAAAAAAAGACGAAACATTTCTCCCTCTACTGCCCCCACGGTTGACACAAGTTCGCCGCGGGTAGTTCATGTGTACGTACGTTTTTATCGGTTTTAGTCTGTCAGGTTGAGTGTTGTCCGTAAGGTTACGGAGAGAGACAATTACGTCCGGAGCTACGGAGAGACCGGATTAAATTACTCTCCCCCTCCGTTTCTTGTGTATTCCTGCGGTGCTTAAGTACTACTATACATGGTACTTGACACGACATCATCTGGGAATGCCCATACTGTATATGGACATTTTATTTATTTTATCCTTGATCAATATATATCCACTAGAAGTTCGTGGCCCTTCGGGCCACTCACATCTAGAGATTACGTTGCAGTAGTGAGACTACGTTGCAGCAGTGATCCAACTCATACGGCCCTGCAACACCTACTGCGGGGGGCCCAGTCCGGCCCTGCAACGCCTACTGTGTGGTGGCTGAACGTGGAGTTACAGATGGATGGACATACGGACATACATACACACATTTTTTGGTACCCCATTCTGATTAGGTAGTGAGATATACATATATGGACTTAATATTAACGTTTTCGGGGAAGGTAGGGTGTAAATCACAGTAAAGCAGGGTTTTGGGCCAGTTAGGGCCTGGGATTGATGACATCAGAAATCTCCATATATGGGCATAAAGGGATTTTGCTTCTGGGAATGCCCATATATGGACTTCTTATTTTATTTTATCCTTTATTAATGATAATATGTATCCATATGTAAGGGTGGCCCAACTCACATTAACTGCCAGTATCAAAACTGGCCTTCTTGTCAACACCTTAACCAATGTAATTACTGGGTTTACCATTAAAGGGATATTCAGGAATTCACATTCATTCAAATAAAAATAAAATGTGTACATTTTCCACTAATGCACCTGACTATAATGTGCGCTGACCATATAAGGACTTCCACCCTATCCCCTGTTACGAGCATAGCTCGCTCAAATTTTTCCCGTTCGCCACAAAGATCTCCACCAATCAGGATAGAGTATGGCCTTAGTGCGCGTTCTAGTCTGTTCCTCTGCGCGTCCACCCTTAGTTTAGTGAGGCGCGGGTGCACAGTTCCTCCATTCTGTAAACAGTGGCACTGGAGTCCTGTACGTTACATTCCGCGGCCGTTTTAACTGCTTTAACTTGCTATTTTAATTTACTCTTTCTATTTCAAGTCTCTGCTTGTATGTTTACTTTATTTCGCGTTCGTTTTTTATCGATTAGTGTCTCACAGTTTAACTTTTTACAAAGGGAAGAGTTTCAGGAAGTTGAATGTGGACAGGCTGAGAGATGCTGAACAAAGAAAGGAGGTAAATAAGAAATATTTTATAATTGTCAGAGTGCAACAATCTATTTCCTAAGTAAACGTTTGTTAGGTGGGTTTGTCACATTGGGATCTTTGAAGGGTTTTGGGCTATATTTCTTGTAAAAAGTTTCGTTTTAAAGTTAGCCACATTGTGGGTGAATCCGCCCTAAAAACAATACATTGATCTAATAAACAGGGGCCATTAAATGAGACATATTATGTCTTGTCTATAACTTGTAAATGATTTCAATGTCCACACAAAGGACAAATACAAATAGACTTATACTTGTAAGTTACTTCAGCACATAGCTTCAGCCATGAATAAACACAACGTGAGTCACAACATACGGCTGACGTAAAACACATCTACAGAACTAATTTTAGCATCTAGTCCAGTTCTATTTGTATTTTCGTTCAAATTTTCTGGAGATTAGGAAAACTATATATTTTTGGAAACTTCAGAGTGTAACAAATCAGAAAATCCATGATTCCATTTGCACTGAAGCCAATGTGGTGGTCATCTTGGACTTTGAAAAATGGCGATCTTTGAATATTCGTTTTTCAATATCTCGACTTCTAGATTATGTAGGATCATGATTCTAGTGGCTAAATCAACATTTTTAGGGTTAGGAAGTCCAATGGTGCTAATTAGAAATATTCACAAATGATCAATGGCCCAGATTTGGGTCATCATCCTTAATTTTGGGGGCAAAAGGTAACATTTTAATATTCGTTTTTCCACTATTTTGAACTACAGTACATAGGATCATGATTCCAGTGGTTAATCTAAAATGTTAAGGAAATCAATATATTATCTGAGGAGACAGAGACAGATAATTTCACAAAATCGTGTCATTTATTTACACCCAACATAAAACTGAATCGATTAGGTTTCAAACTATCAAGTACAAACTGGTATATTTCTGCTGTCAGGGTGGTATGAACAAAGCAGTTACTTCTCAAAAAATGGAAACAATAACCTGTTCCAATGGATCCAATGAAGATTCCAATGAAGATATTATTTAGTCATATGCTTTTGTTAATACTTTTTGTTCTTTCAATATTCATATAACCACAGAAAAACACTTTCAGTGAGGGGGAAGCAAAGGGACCAGGTGGAGATTGACGTAGTCAAAGGGGCAGCATGGGTCAGAGTTCTGAGTGGGCAATCTGCATGGCGCCTGGTTCTAGAGGGTAAGGCTAGTCATAGTCTGTGGGTCCTGTCCTGTCTAAACAGGCTAACCCAGGGGTCAAAAACTGGCACAAATACAGGTTATATAGTAGGCTAGAATAAATAAGCAGGCAGAGAATAGTGGAATAAGTGAGGCAATAAATGCTCTGGCTACTCAGTGGAAACAGGCAAGCTTAACTGTAGAAATAGCAAGAACACAGTAATCTATACATCATCCTCATTATCATCATTGCTGTCACTAGTCAATGTATCTTGACAATCTTCATTGTGACATCAATAAATGCTAAGACAGTGACATTGACCATGGCCATCCTCATCCTTGAAATAGCTATTGTTGAGTGGGTCAAGGAACTCCTACTGAGCTACGTTTGCCTGACTCCACACTCTGGCCTCGAGATGGACTATATGCTGCGAGATGGACTATATGCTGCGTAAGAGCACCAAGTGTGGGTGGAAGCTTGTCCCCTTCTGCCATGTGTTTGCAGAATAGATGCCATCTCAGTTCAGGGGTGTTTCCCCTTTGGTAAGTATGCAGTGCATACAAACTTAAGCCCCCTTTCCACTGCAAGGTGGAACCAGAACTTTCCAGAACCTGAACCTATTTTTTTGGTTCTGGTGTTGTTTCCATTGCACACAGCCTGGTTCCAGACATGGTTCCTGGAACCTTTTTTCGGTTCTGCTCCTGAAGTAGAACTAAACTTGAGTTCTGGGAACCTATGGGCAGGGCCAGCAGCGCTGCTGCTCGGACCCCGGTTAGTTCTAGTTATATGGAAACAAAAGCAGAAGTTCTGGTTCAAGTTCTGGGTCGGCCCTACAGTGGAAATTTTAGTTACTGTAGTTTGAAGATCCTGTTACATGGTTTAAGAAAGCATCTTCAGAGCCTTGAGGACAACACATCTGTGTCTGGGGAGAAGAACATTAGCTGTGCATCAAAGAGTTTGCTATATGAAGTCAGAACTGTAAGGTGGATCAACAAGGTGTCTGCTTCTTCATAGTTGTTGGCTTTAAAGTGCAGTTCACTGTTAATCTTTGTGTGTCCTAATAGCGGACCCAATGACAAGCATGGGGGAGTCTTTGCTGTATCTTTGATGTCAGATCAGATCAGCATTTGTTTGGTCGTGAGAAAGCGTTGCCAGGATTTCATGCCTTTACAGGAGCAGACAACACTGGGAACACTGAGATTTTCGATAGGCAAAACTACATGGTGGAACAGCTACCTCAAAGCTGGTGATGAAGTCTTCAAGGCACTGAAGATGCTTTCTCAAACCAGTGATGTAACAGAGGATCTATTAACTACTGTAGCTAAGTTTGTATGCACTGCACTTACCGAAGGTAAGCTGAGAAGGCATCTATTCTGCAAACACATGGCAGAAGGGGTCAAGCTTCCACTCACACTTGGTGCTCTTAAGCAGCATGTCCTAAAAGTCCATATCGAGGCCAGAGTGAGGAGTCAGGCACACATAGCTCAGCAGGAGTTCCTTAACCCACTCAACAATGGATATTACAAGGACGAGGATGGCCAGCTGAAACAAATGAGTCTCTCCCAGCAATCATTGAGATGGTCATATGTCACTGCAAAAAGCAGACTGTCACATATATGTTCTTGCAGATCAGTGGAGCTACCCTCTATGGAATTATGTCAGTGTAGTACTGACTTCCAAAACGATGAAGGCTGTCAACATAAATCAGCTAGTGACAGCAATTATAACATTGAAGATGATGTATAGACAACCGTGTTCTTGCTATATTGCTACAGGTAAGCATGACTGTTTCCACTGAGTGTATTTATTGCCTCACTTATGCCACTATTCTCTGCCTGCTGATCTATTCTTGCTTGCTATAACCTGTATTTATGCCCGTTTTTGACCCCTGCCTGTATCTGGATTTGACCCTTGCCTAAAGCCCTTGTATTCCAGCCTGTTTGGACAGATCCCCAGTGTTTGGACCAGGACCGGACCCACAGACTACGATTAGCCTTATCCCTCTTGGACCAGGCGCCACGCGGATTGCCCACTCAGAACTATGAACTATGCTGCCCCTTTGACTCTCTCCACCTGGTCCCTTTGCCTTCTCCCCTCCAGCTTTTGTTTAATTAAATCCATTGAACTTTGTACCTGCCTCTTTTGCCTGCTATTGGGTCCTATCTGTTTGGTGACAGTTTTTGCTATTTGCGGAAGAACTTATCACAGAAATTGTCTGTACAGTATGTGGGGTTTATGAATAATGAAAGAACAAAAAGTATAGACAAGAGCATATGAAAAATATCTTCATTGGGTCCATTGGAACAGGTTATTGTTTCCATTTTCTGAGAAGTAACTGCTTTGTTCATTCAAGGTTTCCACCCGACAGCAACAATATGGCCTACGTGTTTTTACTTGATAGTTTACTTAATCAATTCAATTTACTGTTGGGTGTAAATAAATTACACAATTTTGTGTCATTGAGAGAAATCATCTGTCTCATATTGATTTCCTAAAAATTAACCACTGGAATCATGATCCTATACTGTAATTCAAAACAGTGAAAAAACGAATATTAAAATGTTACCTTTTGCCCCCAAAATTAAGGATGAGGACCCACATCTGTGCCATTGATCATTTGTGAATATTTCTAATTAGCATCATTGGATTTACTGACCCTAAAAATGTTGATTTAGCCACTAGAATCATGATGCTACATAATCTAGAAGTCGAGATATTGAAAAACGAATATTCAAAGGTTGCCATTTTTCAAAGTCCAAGATGACCACCATATTGGTTTCAGCGCAAATGGAATCATGGATTTTCTGATTTGTTACACTCTGAAGTTTCCAAAAATGTATAGTTTTCCTAATCTCCAGAAAATTTGAACGAACCTTCATTTTTGGACGAATAGAACTGGACTAATCGCAAGGTACATTCACAACATAGCCCATATTAGCAAGTCATCCTATATTTTATACCTCCATGATATCAACACCGCATGTGTTAGACCTACGCTTGTTATTCCAGAAAGATCTGAACGTTATTCTGTTGGTTTATATATTAGAGCATTATATAAAAGATGAATTGTTGTCCCAGTGGTGTTGTTGTGATGTTTGGAGGGGGTCGCTCAACACCTAGCTACTTACAGGTCTATTGATATGCATAGGTAGGCTATTATGCTTGTTTCTTTGTTCAAACATCCTGTTGTGATACTAAAGCCTTAGCGAGGTGCGAATTGGGGGGGTCTATACCATAACCAATCTCACCAATTCAAATGTACTTCTACATACAAGACTTTCTAGTTTCTACATAAGAGATATACCGATTAATCTAATCTAAGCATCATCTCCTTTATTTCTATACAGGCAGGGACCCCAATTTGATGTCTGAAGAAGAGCAGCTGTACATCCGATCACACTACAATTATGACACCAATAAACGTTGAACATTTGAAAAATATTTATGTATATATAATGAGGCAATCTATACACACAAATAGGGTAGGCTATTCTACAGTCTGGAAGATGCAAGACTCACTCCACTCCACTTCCCATTTTCACCTGCAAACCAAAACCTAAATAAACAAGTTTTGTCAACCTGAAACTTTTTTTTCTTTTTTTTAATTACAAATGCCAGAAATGTTATGCTGCTAAACGATATGATATTGCATTTAAATGGGGTTTCATACCAAAATGCTTTAGTGTATGAAACAATACAATATAGCGTTTTCACAATGTTTACAACTTCCCATCATTGTAAGCTGTAACTTTGAAACATTTACCATTGACTAGATCAAAATGAAATCAAGACATTACAGTTTGTGTATATCAAAGCATCATTTTATTAATCATGTTTAGATCATGTCAGTTATGTCAGTCTTTCATGCAGATGATTAGTGATGGTAACGACTGCTCAGAAAATAAAAGCCTTTTAGTTAGCATAATTATGTATGCTTTCTTGTTGTGCTCTTCACGAGCGAAGATCAATCCAGATCAACAGTAACAGCGATGATGAAACAAGGTACCTGTGAAAAAAAGGGTAAAGAATGATTAGATTAGCAGTCATAATAAATGCCTCAGTCTATTGAATACTGCAGTCTTATTCATTTATCGTTAGACCCGCAGCATAGATCATTTAGCAGCTCCAAAGTTATTAATCCAGGTACAGGGTCGTCGTCATGTTGGCTTGTGTGGACATACTGTGTCAAAATATATATATTTTTTGCCCCAGACATAATTTGACCAGACAGTATTATTATATAAATCAGTATCATACATATTCTAAAGCTGGAGAAGTAGGCCTACCGATACTCAGTAATTGTGTCTTATGATCAAAATGAGAACATTATAATGGTGTAATAAAAAAATAAACATTTCCAAAGCTGTAAGGCCAGTAAGATGACTATAACACGGCCGCATGCCAAGCGATACGGTAGTGTTAGTTAAATGTAATTGTCACATGTCTAAATATGTTTGCATTTGTAAATAAAGATGACTTTTTATTTCACTTACCGATTGGAATGTGTAGAGCTTAATCGATCCATGCTGTATAGAGTAAAGATGTTAGTTTGTTTGTTTCAGTTTGTTTACATCTGGGCGCCATTACAGGAAACTGCTGGGCAAAGCGCGTTCTTGTGATGGGACAAAACGCTCCTCTCCCGCGCCCTCTGCTGGATAGGAGCCACATTTTCATTAAACCTGAATATTCCTTTAAATAATAAAAGGTGTGAAGCTTATTAAACATTACCATTAGCTTGCCCAAGTAAATTTAAGAAGTCCGACAACGCCACCTCTATAAAAGAGGTTCCATGTACCATAAACACCTTTTTAACTCATATGCTGCTATTTTAAACATAGTCTGAATTGTTTTCCTGCCAAATTGTCCTTACCTTTTAATGTGGGCACGTGCACGCATAGTGCATGATCTGTGCGCGACTTATATAGTAGACCAGTAGACAAGATGACAGCTTTCGAATAAAAAAAAATCCATTGGAATAGACAAATCCGTTGCCAGGCAGTATCCTGCTGTATCCGCCAGTATTTACACAAGAAAACATTGGAAACAGCCAGCTGTGCGCTATGGTAACACGTGGACACATTCGCGCACATAGCAGACGATAATGTGCGCGGATCATATGCCAGGCGGGCACAAGAATCAAACAGCTATCAAATTAAAAAAGAAAAAAAAAAACGTGTGAAAAAAGACGATGATATGACCGAGCAGGATGCTTCCTTGTTTACATGGAAACTTATGGGCCCGGAGCTATGATTGGCTCTCAGACCAAGAGCTTTTTTTCTTTTTTTTAATTACAAATGCCAGAAATGTTATGCTGCTAAACGATATGATATTGCATTTAAATGGGGTTTCATACCAAAATGCTTTAGTGTATGAAACAATACAATATAGCGTTTTCACAATGTTTACAACTTCCCATCATTGTAAGCTGTAACTTTGAAACATTTACCATTGACTAGATCAAAATGAAATCAAGACATTACAGTTTGTGTATATCAAAGCATCATTTTATTAATCATGTTTAGATCATGTCAGTTATGTCAGTCTTTCATGCAGATGATTAGTGATGGTAACGACTGCTCAGAAAATAAAAGCCTTTTAGTTAGCATAATTATGTATGCTTTCTTGTTGTGCTCTTCACGAGCGAAGATCAATCCAGATCAACAGTAACAGCGATGATGAAACAAGGTACCTGTGAAAAAAGGGTAAAGAATGATTAGATTAGCAGTCATAATAAATGCCTCAGTCTATTGAATACTGCAGTCTTATTCATTTATCGTTAGACCCGCAGCATAGATCATTTAGCAGCTCCAAAGTTATTAATCCAGGTACAGGGTCGTCGTCATGTTGGCTTGTGTGGACATACTGTGTCAAAATATATATATTTTTTGCCCCAGACATAATTTGACCAGACAGTATTATTATATAAATCAGTATCATACATATTCTAAAGCTGGAGAAGTAGGCCTACCGATACTCAGTAATTGTGTCTTATGATCAAAATGAGAACATTATAATGGTGTAATAAAAAAATAAACATTTCCAAAGCTGTAAGGCCAGTAAGATGACTATAACACGGCCGCATGCCAAGCGATACGGTAGTGTTAGTTAAATGTAATTGTCACATGTCTAAATATGTTTGCATTTGTAAATAAAGATGACTTTTTATTTCACTTACCGATTGGAATGTGTAGAGCTTAATCGATCCATGCTGTATAGAGTAAAGATGTTAGTTTGTTTGTTTCAGTTTGTTTACATCTGGGCGCCATTACAGGAAACTGCTGGGCAAAGCGCGTTCTTGTGATGGGACAAAACGCTCCTCTCCCGCGCCCTCTGCTGGATAGGAGCCACATTTTCATTAAACCTGAATATTCCTTTAAATAATAAAAGGTGTGAAGCTTATTAAACATTACCATTAGCTTGCCCAAGTAAATTTAAGAAGTCCGACAACGCCACCTCTATAAAAGAGGTTCCATGTACCATAAACACCTTTTTAACTCATATGCTGCTATTTTAAACATAGTCTGAATTGTTTTCCTGCCAAATTGTCCTTACCTTTTAATGTGGGCACGTGCACGCATAGTGCATGATCTGTGCGCGACTTATATAGTAGACCAGTAGACAAGATGACAGCTTTCGAATAAAAAAAAATCCATTGGAATAGACAAATCCGTTGCCAGGCAGTATCCTGCTGTATCCGCCAGTATTTACACAAGAAAACATTGGAAACAGCCAGCTGTGCGCTATGGTAACACGTGGACACATTCGCGCACATAGCAGACGATAATGTGCGCGGATCATATGCCAGGCGGGCACAAGAATCAAACAGCTATCAAATTAAAAAAGAAAAAAAAAAACGTGTGAAAAAAGACGATGATATGACCGAGCAGGATGCTTCCTTGTTTACATGGAAACTTATGGGCCCGGAGCTATGATTGGCTCTCAGACCGGATATGGAAACCTAGATCCGGTCTAAACAGGAAATACGACCGGATACAGTTAGGAGGCGGGCCTAAGGTCTCCGAAGCGGCTATATACAGCGACCATACTTTTAATTGTTTCATAATGATTAAAGCTAATTAAATCTTCGGGCTCCTCGGGCATCGCAGAGTGGTACAGCGGAAAATCTCCTGTTTTGACGGGGATCGCAGGAAATGAGTTAAGGACACACAGGTTCGTAATTTGTACCGGGTATACAGAGCAATGTTAACCCTTGGAGAGACTGGACACTGAAAAGTATGAACATTCAAATGTATTATCTAAAATACAGAGGCATCTATTTAACCATAAAAACACAATCCACAAATAAAAAGCCTATTGCTCCTATGGTGCCTGCTAACTAACTAAACGAATACTATTAAATAATAAAGCAACAATCAAATGACCCCCTCCCTTACATTTGATATAACTGCTAAAAGTGCGGTGCGTTACTTGGCCTCTAGTGTCGTCTAAGGCCTGGATGTTATAATAACGAAAAAGGAATATCTAATAGTTATAATATTACTCAAACAGTTATAATCTAAGCAGGTATCATAATAATAAGCAGAGAATATCGGAGTGCAATACTAGTCAACAGCAGGTAAGGTGGTGCGTGCAGAAGGGCACAATCCGTCTTCAGTACGTCTACTGCTGGCCCCAGGTATCTGTGAATACAAAATATACGCCAGTTGCTCTGTTCTTCATTAATATACAGCCAACTCAGGTTGGTGAATCTACGAACAGTGGTGCACAAAACTTCTACCCACAAGGAGGCAGGCTTGTGGCCTGCCCTTGCGTTGTCAACACAAGGCACCACGGTTGTCACTGCGGACCCCCTCTCGTCTGGCTGAATGGATGGACCCGACCCGGAACGGCTGCCCGCAGTGCCCGGTCTCGTCTGGATCCCCGTCGTCTCTGGTCTGATCTGGTCTAGGAATGGCCCGTTCAATACGTGTACTCTTAGTTCCTGTACGCCTGACATTAGCTATACTCTCCAAGCTTGATTCAGGTTCTCTAATCTCTACCAGCACGCCGGGTTTCGCTTCTCTGTCGGCAGTTGTTGGTGCTGTAGGTCCAGTTTTTTCTGCTTGCACTCGCACACTCGTCCTCTCTGCTCTCCTTCGGATCGCCTGTCTCTCGGTCGCTGGAATCTATAAGTTCTCACAATATCACTCTAATAGTTCAGCTCACTGTCTAGCTCCAACCTTGTCACACCGGTCTATTATCACTAGGGTTGGGTACCGAAACTCGGTACCGGGACAGAACCGATAAGGACATGACGGTTCCTGGGTACCCAAAAATAATATTTACTTTCGGTACCGCTTATCGGTTCCTAGACGCACCAGTAAAAAAGACGTGCTATCCGTTCATCCGGCTACATTACATTACGTGCACTTCACAGGACAAGCCCTACACGGGCTACACTACGAAGGGCGCACACGCTGAATTGGGAAGCGGCTCTTGTATTCCTCCAACACACATACACACAAGCGCACACACAATCGGGGAACAACTGCTTTGCCACTCAGTCTAGTCAGTCAACAACAACAGCGATGCTAGCAAAATTAGCAGCCCATCCAGTACAGCTGAGCCCTGCACAGCCACAGAGAGACGTGAGATGGAGTCGAAACATTTATAACAGCGTGGCATTCATCTGAAGACTGTACGGCAACGGCAACAGTGCTTGCGGACCCCCGCGTGTCTCTCTGGGTTATGGTGAGACTGCGGGCTCAGCTCTGTCTGTCGCTCGCTCGCTCGCTGAGCTGAGCTGTGTTATTTTGTCAAATCTAAGCTGGCAAATCTAACACTTCCGGTAGCCGATCTTTTCAGAATAAGATGTTGTGCTAGCCGCAATAAGACTTCCAGGCGGTGGTCTTTTTCGTAATGCAATAATCCTTCCAGACGATGGTCGACTTCTTAATCTCTTCAGAATAAGAGTATCGCTGAAGACATTGAAATATGATTTCATTTGTCATATTTCATTAAAACTGTAATTAAACATTCAAATTCAATTAAAAAATATATGTTTTAAATGATTCATTAAAACTGTAAATTAAACATTAAAATTAAATTAAAAAAAAAAAGTTTTTGTGTAAAAACCAAACCATTTTGGAACCGAAATAGGAACCGTTTGGAACCGTTACCGATAAGCAGAACCGAAACCGGAACCGGAATCGTAAAAATCCAAACGATACCCAACCCTAATTATCACTGTATATGGGCTCGTAGAACCCCCATTGTCTCTGCTCCTCCCCCACACGTCTGTCCTCTGCCCTGCTCTTCACTGAATGTGAGGCCGCTGCTCATTCATATACCCAGTGGGCTCCGCCCAGCTGTTTCTCTGTTGGCCAGTGATGACATCAGCCCTCGCTGCATTGGCTGAGCCGTCCCCACCATTTATCCTATCACGTGTCCTCATTCACTTTAAGTCCCTGGAGCATATTCATTTGTCATTCACAAATAAACAATATGGTTTGGGGAAAGAGGAATATTTATGCAGTACAAGCAACGAAGCTAATTAAAAGAAATTATGGAATACAGCAAAAACGTATTTAGGAAAGTAGATATAAAAATGAAAAATAATAGTACCCTCTTCCACCCTATCACACATATACATATGGAGTTGAATATTGATGTTTTCGGGGAAGGTATTGTGTAAATGTATGCTACTTAGTAAGGAGCCTCGGGTCAGATACTACATCACAATTTGAGATAGTTCGGTGGTTCAATTTCTTTCTTTTGGACAAAGTGTTTTGTTCTAAATGTGGCACAATTCTTGGCCATCTGGCCAGTGATTGCGACCAAAGATAGGCCTATACCATGAGTAATGTCGTAGCTTGTCCGTCTGTCTGTCTGTCTGTCTGTCCGTCCGTCCTTCCTTACTTCCTTCCGTCAGTACAGGAAGTGATGTCATGTGACATCACCTCATCAAAGATCAAACCCTGGATATCATCAATATTAAGGACATATCTGGGAATGCCCATATTTGGTAATGCTCATATATGGGCATGTTTTGACATAACGTTGTTGACTATCATGCAGGGGTCTCCATATATGGGTCCGATATACATCACTGTCCAGATGGCCAAGAATTGTGCTGCTACAACAATGTTATGTCAAAACATGCCCAGATATTGTCACGGTGTGACCCAGAAGCAGAACACGGCAGGCAGTAGGGTTGCAGCGGTACTCGGTGTTACCGGTGTTTTCGGTACCGTTACCGTTTACCGGTAACGTTACCTGACCACCGATGACACCGTGAAAAAAAAAAGAAAATTGTTGCATTCTAATCCATATATTGTAAATTACTATGATTGAGCTTGTTATCAATATTTAGTTGGATACAAACGTGTCTCCGCTGCTCTAAGTGCATCAAAGATGCAGCTGGTGGAAAAGGCAGGCAGCGCATAGCGTGCACTCCACACAGACAGAAAGCATATCACGTGACGCGAGGGGGAGTCGGGGAGAAGAAGGCCTGCCGCTCACAGTGCTGTTACAGATTGCAAGACAACATGGCAGACGAACCCAAGTCAAAGGCCCCTGTTTGGCGACATTTTAGTTTTAAACCCAATGCTGATGGGGAACCTGAGAATCCAAGTGAGGTTGTCTGTAAATTGTGTCGGGGAATTGTGAAAGCTGCTGGAGGCAACACGTCTAATCTAAGGGCTCACCTGCTGTCAAACCACAAGAATGAGGCTGCTAAACTCCGTCTTTGTGGAAGATCTAAAGTTCTCAAGCCAAGTGATTCAAGCTCACAGCCGTCCATTAGTGACGCCTTTGCAAAATGCACTAAATATAAAAAGGGCAGTAGTCGGTGGAAAGCATGCACGGATGCAGTGACCAGGTACCTCTGCAAAGAAATGGTGTCGTTCAATACAGTTGAATCGAAAGCTTTCAAAGACATGTTGACCACACTCGACCCCCAGTATGAAGTACCAAGTCGAACTTATTTTTCTGAGACGGCCGTCCCAGACACCTACAGACGTATTCGGAGTGAAATAGAACAGAAGATCGCAAACATTGAAAACTATTCTCTCACCAGTGACATGTGGTCCAGTCGAAAAACAGAACCATATATGTCACTTACTCATCATTCCATAGACGACGAGTGGGAAATGAACGCCAAATGCTTACAGGCCAGCTTTTTGCCAGAGGATCATACTGCCGACAACATAAAAGATGCTTTGCAGGACGCTCTGAGTGAGTGGAAATTAAAAGAAGAAAACGTGACCTGACGCGACCGAGTATTTCCCGGTGAATCTGTGCGCAAAGGTGGGGGCGATGGGCAACGAGGGTTGCGAGCTTATGAGAAACAACTACAATAAGACCTTAAAACCTGGCGAAAACAGTTGCGTGCATTAGCGGAAGATGACGATAAAGGAAATCATTTAATGGAAAACATTAAATTAACTTCTGAAAAGCCTACACAGCCTTAAAACATGGCAAACACAGTTGCGTGCATTAGCACAAGATTAGATGAGGATAAAGGAAATCATTAAATGGAAAACATTAAATTAACTTCTGAAAAGGCTTCTAAGCCTACACTAATAGCCTACTAAAAACTAGTGAACCGCGATCTTGCCACACGTGAATAATTGTGGTTGTAAACAATAACACAGACAATATAAATCCTTATAGTCTAGTTGTGGGAAGAAAAGGATATCATCATGGCCCCAAATAACTTTTAAATATCTTGCAATTGGCGACGAGTCTCTTACTAAATCGGCAAGATTACATTACATATCATAATACATAAAAGCTAAGCTATATTACCTCTCCATCATCAGCAATAGTCAGTGGTGCGTGTCCCCCACACTCCCAAGCCCCAACCGTTGCGCACAGATTCACCGGGAAATACTCGGTCGCTGACCTGACAGTGGAGCCAACATTAAAGCTGCTGCTCGGAAGTTAGACTGGCCCTGGATGAGCTGTTTCGGGCACAACCTGAACCTCGCTGTGACCAACACAATTGACAAGACCGAGAAAAAGAGAACGGATCATGCCCTGGCCGTCTGTCGCAAAATCAACGGAATGTTTTCTCACAGCTGGAAGAGGAAACGGGAGCTGCGAGCGGCCCAGGCGACTCTTGGACTCGAACCACACAAGCTGGTGACGGTAAGTTTATTATTAATATCGCTTAGTTTGTGGATAACACATATTTTTTTCCTACAGCTGGGGGGTATGGAATTTTAATCTAAAAGTACTTATTATTTAATCTAAAATTATATATTATGTTTTTATAGGACTGTCCAACTCGGTGGGGCAGCAAGCAACAGATGATTGAGAGGATGTTGGAACAGAAGCTTGCAATTAATCGTGTTCTTTCAGAAGATCGTAAAGCGGATGTGAAAATCGACTGGCAAACCGAGGATGTGCTGATTGCTATGAATAAAGCGCTACAACCAGTGAGCGAATTCACAGATATCATGTCCAGCGAGAAATATGTCACCGCCTCAGCCGTGCTCCCTGTGGTGCAGCTGATTGAAGAGGACACGTTATCCCCCGACGATGAAGACACAGCACTTACAACGGCTTACAAAACCGGGATCATTAAGGTTTTGCGGGAGAAATATGAAGCTCCTCTCACTCTGCCAACAAAAAGTCTAGCCCTACTACGAAAGGCAACATTCATGGATCCGCGCTACCGGGGTGATTGTGATGATGATTTGGAGGAAACCAAGATGCATATTACGGATGAGGCAGTCATCCTCGGCCAGAGAGCCACCGTGGTGGCCGTGAGAGAAGAGGGGGAGGAGGGAGAGGACGGCGCAGCTGTCGCCGAGCCGCAGCCCAAAAGAAAGAAAACTTTAGGTAGTTTTTTCAAGCGAAAAGGAGCGGCTGCCACGACCACCCCCGCGACCATGCCCGAAAAAGCAGCAGCAGAGATGAACAGATATTGTCAAGAACCGCTCCTGGACGTAGAGGAAAGCCCCCTCCTTTGGTGGAAAGAAGAAGAGCGGAGTTATCCCCTCCTCTCAAAGGTTGCCAAAAAGTACCTCTGCATATGTGCAACAAGTTGCACATCGGAGAGGCTCTTCAGTACGGCAGGGAACATTGTCACACCCCTTAGAAATCTCCTTGAGCCAGAGAAGGTGAACCAGTTGGTTTTCCTGGCAAAGAATATGAAATAGCACAGCACTGCAAAGAAATCTAACAGCATTATGTAGCAGGCTAGCAGCCTATTTGCACCGACTGTAGCCAATGTCATTTTATTCTGCATTTTATTTTATTTTATTTATTTTAAGTCTGACTACATTTCTTTGTTTGTTTTACTGTCGTATTGGTTTAAACTGAAAGATGTTTATGTAGTGCACATATGAATACTGAATATGGATACAGTATTAATATACATCGTAATATTAAAAATAATATTTCATAAAATAATTATGAAACATAATTTTTCTATCACGCTATTGTTTACAAGCGTGAGTTCTTGGCAGAGTTGCAATAAATGTTCATTACTGTGCATACATACTGTAAAATATGAATATTTACTAAAAATGACAAATTACCTTTTAATAGAATGCCTAAGCATTTAAGATTCCAGTACCAATCACATTGATTCAAAACACACAGAAAGAACGTCACTGTCCACACTGTTTCGCTTAAGGTTAAAATATGAAAAAGTGATTTATTATAAAAATCATAAAATGTACATTCAGACTAGCATAACTATGTCTGATTCTTCAAGCAAAAGATAGATAATAGGTTCCTAGGGAAGTAGTAGGCATAGTATTTTAAAACTGTCAAAATGTTGTACAAAATAGATGGCAGACTATACTGTACATTGATCAGTTTTGCAAAGCTTTCCCCAAAAACATTTTTATCAAACAATCACCAAAAGAAAAGAAATAAAAAGAAATGAAATCATACAAAATCATTAAACATTCGATATCTAACCCTACTCTATCTTAGTTGCCATTGACACATGTAAAAACTTTGCCTTGCCTGCTGAAGGTCCGTTTGCATCACGTGTTTGAGGAGAGGAGGAGAAAAGGAGAGGGTTGGTTGCTAGCGTAGCAGCTTAGCATGTGCTGGAAGGTCGGCCATGTTGGCTGGGCGTCGTCACCATGAGGTCTGCACATGGTGCTTGAAAGGAGGCGGCCATCTTTGAGAGCCACAGGAAGTAGCGTGTGCAGAGCAGGAGTGGAGAGGCACCCCCCTTCTGGATGGAGGAGATGCTAATGATGGGACAGGGGATCCTGGGATTCCACCCTGTGGTGAGTGGTGGTCACCCACGTGTGTTGTCTTCACCGCTGGAGGGGAGAGACCGCATGCTCCAATCCCACGGACTGGCAGAGTATTTGCCGTCCTGATGATGAGTCCGGCAGGACTCTATGATGAGAGAGAGTCGTGGTCACCAGGGCGTGGCAGCCCTTGGTGGCTGAGTAGTCTTTAGCCCTCCTTGTGTGTTGTTGGTTCAGTGATTTTTTTTTAAGAGAGAGAGGGAAAACCAGGAAGTCACTTATAAAGTGAGTAGGCGGGGCTTGTTCCTAAGCCCGGAATGGGTGGGGTTGAGGCACAGTCTTTTCGGCAGACCCCCTTTCTTAGATGGAGTGAAATTAACTTTTTCCTGTTAACTTCTAAGGAACGAGATTTTCCTACATTTGACCAGATATTTGTAATCATCATTATTTTAGACATGTAGAGGTATCAAGCATCATTGTTTTATATCGTTCAGAGGGCAGATGGTTTAAAAAGTTAAATAACCAAAGAAATACATATTCGTACATGTTAAAATCAATGCATAGTTGATGTACATTGTGTTAGAATACAACACATATGTTCATGTTATGGAATGTTATTTCATTAAGCTTTAATTCGCCGCATTCCATGATTCATGATCTTCTACATGTGGTCTGAGAGGCTCAATACTGTGTGCACATGAAGAGAAGAGACCCTGGCAGGATGCCCCTTATCTTGATCGGCAGGGTAATAAAACACTATACTGGCACTTTGGAATGTGGTGTTGGGTGACACCATGGAGTAGAGAGTCAATATCTTTTTTTGGGGGAAGAAGGGTACATTCAACCGGTCCTAACACAAAGGGTCCATTTGGTTGAATATGAGTTATGAATTTGTCGTGTCCATATCTAGCGTTCAGGCTACAGATCCCCCCTTTTGTCATCGAAGTCCGACAAAACGGAAGGTTGAAGTCACGACCTTTGGATGACAAAACAAAGATGAGAGCAGTATATAGGACACAGATGGCAGTAATATTTACACATGTCAGATGGCAACTTTTATTGATCTTCACTAACTGATCTAGCATCACTGGGTACAACTGGAAAAAGATAGTTCTACATCATGGATTAACAATTCATGAAATGAAAACCATAAATCATAGAACATAAAGTAAAACCCCTGAACATGGATAACAGTAATACGGTAACACGTAGTTCACATAAGGAGGCTTTTGTATCACCCAGTGAAATGGGCCTAATAGTATGGGGCCCTTAGAAATAGGATCAAGACAGGAAAGACAGGAAAAACAAAAACAAGATAAAATAATCAAACCAAAATCATAAACAAAACTATACTCGAAATGCCTGTGGAAAAGGTGTGTACATTCAACAGGTTTCTCCGGAGAGAGAGATAGGTATCAGGCATTACATAGTCTATGATTTTATTATTGGGAGCTAAAGGTTCCTATCTATGTTTCAAAAAGCATATAAAAAAAATGGAAATATTAGATAAAAACAAAAACAAAACAAAAAGTTGCAATCATACAGTACATAGGTGGAGGTCATTCCCACTTTCCTGGGAAGGCAATCATGCTTATCGATATTGTTCTTTAAATGTGTTTGTCATTATAATTCTCTTCGTCCTAAATGCCTTAGCAAATATTAGTAGTTTAACTGCTGGCCACCTCCGTTGCGGCCTGTTAAGGATATTGTCATATGTTTTGTTAAGATTTAAAGTTTTGATTGGGTTTGACCGTCTGAGTATACGTTCTGTACTTGGTTATTTGTGATCCGAGCCTGCTTTCTAAGTACAAATATCAGTGGAGCTCACTCCCTTGACCTTGAGTTTGTCAAGGGAGGGCATCTGGTTCTGAGTATTTTAGCGTCAGAAATGAACAGGTATAGGATTGTCCCATGATGGATTAGGGAAAAACACAAGCACACAAGCATATCAATGAGAGGTGGTTTTGTAAATAGTGGTCTAGGAAGTCCGACTAGATTCTAACTACAATCCCGTGGGATTTGCTTCTATGAACATTTTGGCTCGGGTCTGGATGGATCAGATCCAGACCCCGCTTACTGATTATCATGGGAGCAAACAGATTTATGGTATTCTTCCTATTGCAGGAAAAAAAACATAAAGAGAACAGGGCACACTTAGTATTGCCCAGGTGGGGCAAACATAATGCAACTTAATGCACAGTGAATGCGCAACAATACTACATGTGCTTTATTGGATTGAGCTATTATTTTGAAATTACCACTGTGGTTTGAATGACCATCCAAACCCCCCTTTTTGCAAGGCGTCGATGTCCTACAGTGAGTCGTGGACCCCCCCTGTGCGGCTACTGCGTAGCAAACGCAGAGCAGAATAGGCAGCAGCAGCACACTCAAATAGATGAGCGTTGACATAAGGCGCCTCACAAAAAGGGGTGGGGTCTGCAGAGAACTAACTTCAGGGTTTGTGAACAGACAGACATATTGGGTGGGTTTCAAAACAACATATTCCGTGGCGAGTTCGGTCGCCCTAGCCTCGACAGGGGTATTGGTGTCACCCTGACACGCACAAGCCTGTAGTCGTTGGAGGGAGACCTCCCTGTCCAACGTAGGTACTGTCTCGACCATGTGTCGACGTCCTCCCTTTAGAGAAACACACTTAACAAAGTCAGTCAAATCCACAGGATTTGGCCTGAGTAGGCTAGTGGATAGGGCGAAACCCTCCTCTAAAAGGTTTAGTATAGGACGCAGTCCCAGTAAAAAGTCGCGTCCTAAGAGCAATGGGACGTGTTCCAGTTCAGACACATATATTAGGTGCCTCACAGCCATGTGCCCTACCTGAATGAGATTCAATAAGGCCTGATGCTTTTGAGTACCAGTCTCAGCGTACGGTTGAATGGGATGAGACAACATGTGCATTTCACGGGTGGCGTTTTGTGCCCGGTGTTGCAGGTCAAGGAACAAACTCTGTGACATCACACTAATGTCCGCTGTCGTGTCCAACAGCGCTACGTGGGTTACTTCATGTTGTAACTTCACCGGGGGGAATAGCTTCCTATATGCGCTCTTTCGCGGGACTTTGGCTAACCTTTGGGTCTGCCTAGTGTCCGCAGAGGGCACGTGGGGCCTGCGAGCTCTACGCGGGAGCTGTTTCGTCTCACGGACGACCGGGTCACGTTGTGTTGCGAGTGTAACACTTTGAGCCATCGACGAGGCTAAGACAACGCAGACGGAAAGGGTGAGATCAGAAAGAAGGACCCCAGGGACGAAGTCCCATGCTGAGTTGTTGACAGCCCCTGCTTTAGTAAGGGCACTTGTCTCGTCATTGAAAACTATGGCAGGTCCCAGAAGGTTTGAGTGGTTTCTGACCTTTTTACCGTATACCTGCATGTCTTGCTTGTTCGCGTTGTGATCGCGGGCAAGAACCAACTCCTTATGCTTGACGGGTTTTAACTCGGCTGTTCGAAAACCGTTTTTACGCCCGTTGGGCAAGTGATGAGTGTAGTCGAGACGGGTGTAGTGTGAATCGGTGCAAAACATTACTCCCTTATTGCCGTGCGTGGAAGCGCACCAAAGAGCGATCAGTATGCTGGAAATCACCGCAACAAGTTTGAAACACAAAGGTCTCGCCGGCATGTTATCTATCCATACCAATTCTACCTTCGCTTGGCGAGGAGGTTTGCTGTATGAACAGATGTCAACACACACCGTAGGCGAGTCTGTGCACGTGTTGCCTTTCAAACTCCGGTCCTTTTGGGTGACATTGTTTGCCCCAGCGTCTGCTAGGGTGTCAGTCACGCCGTTACACGCAGTGTCTGCGAGGAGGCCTGTGTGAAAGGGGCACACAAGAGTTTGTTGCTGTTGGAGGACACCCCCCCCGTTCAACGGTGGCATTGGCTTGACTACGGGTGGGTGTTTCCACGTCAGAGCGTCACACTCCACAAAGTCAGTTAGATTTAACGAATCCTGCGCAGGTTTTTCAGTAGAGAGGGTGAATTCCTCCTCTGAGAAGGCAATTACAGATAGTAGTTGCAGTAGTAACAGGACATAGCCCAAGAGAAGTGGGAGGTATTCCATTTCAGACGCATACATTGGACGGATTGCAGCCATGTGTCTCATCTGAAAAGGACACGAGAGGGCATGAACCATCTGAGTACTAGCCTTAGTATAAGGCCGAACACTGGGGGATTGATACAACCCGTCGCCCTCTAGGTGGGCACGCTGTGCCCGGTATTGCAGGTCAAGAAACAAACTTTGAGACATCGCACTACTGTCAGCTGCTCTGACAACAGCGACTCGTGGGCCCATTCGCATTGCGTTGCGAGTGACAAACCACTGGTTTGTGCTATTAACGAGGCTGTAACAGCTGTGATGTGTATGTATCTGTACCTGTCAATCACTTTAAGAGTGCATGCATTGTAATCAGTGCACAGAATGTGTTCTGTGCATGATGGTGTGTCCTGTACTGGTGGCACATTTTCGCGGTTCTCAGCTCCTGGGCTGTGAGCGGCCATCTGGGCTTGATTGCTGAGCGTTTCAAACGCAGTGTTGTCTCCGGAGAGACACAGAACCTCTTTCAAGGGACACTTATCTGTTACCTGCTGAGATTTAGGGTCATTAACTTTGGCAGCAAGCTCTGACAACAAAGCTGTTGCAGAAAGCATGGACAGTTGTCCAATATCAAGGGATTGAATTAGGCTTTTATCACTAGGCAAAGGGCTTTCCCGTGTCGTAGGACGGGTTGACAAGCTTCCCGACCGAAGTAAATTGGCCTCGTTCGTACTTCCGTCACTGAGACTCAGTTCGTGGAACGGGCTTAGACTACAGTCACGAGAGACCTCGCCGTCAGGCAAGGAAAAGCAGTTGTGATTGTGAGAGGAGGGCCTGCGGCATCTTCTCCTCTCTCGATCAGGATCGCTCTGTCTCTCTTGAAAAGTTATATCACCTTTCGCTATGAGTTGTAAAGCAAACAATTCAAGCTTGTTGCTGGGCCTCGGACGCTCCGTCTTAAAACCCTGGCAAGCCAGTTTTTTTAGAACCTGGTGAACCGTCCTGGAGTAAGGCCCCAAAATGGGTGGACCGTTAAAGTTAGCAGTCGTCGCTAAGGACTTGATCATCGAGACAAAAACCTCCATGAGTACAAGATGGTGTTAGTTTGACTGACTACAGCTGGAATATCAGGGAGAAATAAATCGAACCCTGATATTTAAAATAAATATGTTTTGCTCCAAGCGTTGTTTTGGGTTTATATTCCTTTTCCACACTAATAGCACAACAGTTCCCCTAGGTTCATCCAGCACGTGAACTCAAATTTAACAGCTGTTTCCCACGATGGAAACTTGTGAAATAAGTTCTGTAAATTATGGGTTTAGATAAAAATCCCTCAGTTAGTCTCATAAATTAAATTAATAATTGATATGACTAGCAGGGCTTTAAGTAAAAATTCTTTATTTTTTTCCTCAAAAAGAAAAATCTAAAGAATTCAATGGAAATTTAGATCTTAATTAAAATAATTGTTCTCAATACTGGATGACGCAAAGGAAAGGAGCTTACTAATGACCCAATAGCAAGATAGGTGTCTCCAAAGTTCGTGAACGGAACTATTAATTAATAGAATAGATTAAACTGGGTTAAAATAGGCTAATCCAATTTTAATCCTCCTTTGACTGGGACGGTTGTTCGACTGAACAGACTAGACTGGACTCAATGGAAGAGTCCCATCCAGTTAATCAATCACTCAAGCGTGTCAGATAGAATTTATAGAAACCTAAGTTCGGAAACACACAAAATGCAAGGTACAGTTTTGGGGAAAAGAACTACAAACTCAGAACTAATGATCGCTTACCAGTGTTCGGCAGAACACTGGTTGGTCAGACGCTTAAAGAAAATGAAATACTGCTTCTAGCTAACTGATGGAACAAACTCACTACAGTGTGTTTGCTATGTAGATTACTCACTGTTAAAACAAATCTAGTGCAAATGGCTGGACAATGCTCAGCATGCAAGCAAACCATATAGCCCTCACTGTCATAAACTTACAGGCCTGCTGCAAAGGACGCAGGACTGGAGAGACAGTTTTATTGTCTCTCTTTTCTGTAGTGTTGTTTATGACTGGAGTCAGGGAGGTGCCTTGGCCTGACGGGGAAAAGTTTTAAAACAGGTAATCAAATAGCAAAGATGTACTGTAGGTCCAGTGTTTGTCAAAACTCATGCACAGCCAAGCGTGCGTGTTTTGATGGAAGTTGGACAAATGAGCGAGAGAGATGAGTTCCTTCTGAGTTATGGCTAAAGAGTTGTTCGTCAGATGGTCCAGACGAAATGAAAACGACTGGCTGATCTGACAGTATGCGGACACAAAGTGTCCTTAATAGATAAATGAAGGATAAAATAAATAAAAACAATTGATTGGCGTAATTGTAGGATTTGACAAAGATATTTTCAAACCACGGTGACCGAGATAATGAAGTAATTAATACACTAAACCGGATTACAATAGGTTAATCCAATTTGTCTTTATTGGCTGGAACGATTGTTTGTTTGATTGACTAAACTGGTGCATGAAAGAGCCCAAATCAGTGATCAATCAATCAACCGTGTCAGCTATATAATTTCTATAGGTCTCCGAGGTTAGAGAATATGCCAAAAATGTCTGACTTGTAGTCAGACCAAATATCCTAGTTTGGGAACTTGATATTAAATAAACCTAGTAGGTTTTAAGTGTTTGCTCTAGGCTTTCATCATTCTTCTTCAAGTAATAAAGAACACCCTTGTATTTCATCCAGAAAGTGACATTTAAATTTCAATTAATGCGTGGAAAAGTTCCTTGGTTAGTCTCATGAATTAACTTAATAATTTATATGACTAGAAAGGAGTTCCAAGCGTAGGAGAGAAAATCCTCCTTTTTTTTCAATGAAAGAAAAAAAAAATCAAAAAGGAATTAAATTGAAATTTGAAACTTAATTAAAATAATTGTCCTTGATAACTGATGAAACACAAAGGGCGTAAACCATTAGACCTATTGATAGGTTTGGCAAAAAATATTTTTCAAGCGTCGATGACCAAAGTGAATAAGTAATTAAAACAAATTAACTTGGATTAAACTTGATTAATCCAATTAATTCATCCAGTAGTTGGAAGAGTGTTTGCCTGACAAAGCTGAACCGGTTCATGTGAGACCGATTCAGTTATCAATCAAACAGTCGTGCCAATTTATAGAATTCACTAAGTCCTCGAGGCTGGGAGAATACAGCCAAACTGAATAGGGAGAGAGTAGATAAGATAAGAAAACAAACACTTTAAACGTTTTAAAACAAAGCTCACAGTTACAGCTTGATAGCTATATAGGTGCGTGGAGTTGTAAATTATGGTTGGGATATCCTTAATGTTACAACGTGGTACAAAGTTGAAAACGGGTTGAAAACCCAAAGATCTGAGGTGATGTTAAGACTGTGTCACACAGAGAAACGTTTTAATTGTCCTCTGGTCTGTGTATTGTGTATGGGAGGTGTTTAATTCTCACCAGAGAAGTGATAGCTGCGCGTAACGCTGAGTGTGAGAGAGAGGGAAGTCCCAAAGCATGTGAGACTCCACTCCTCTATTCAAGATGGCGTCTTAGCCAAAATGGGACTCAAATGGGTCTATTTTGCCTGGCTCTTGGAGAGCCTAGTGAAAGTAACACCCACTAAGCACGTACACCCACACACGCGCGCACAGACACACACACACACACACACACACACACACACGCACAGACACACAGCACTTGATCACAGGGCGAACACGCCCACACACACACACACACACACACACACACACACACACACACGCACACAGTTGTCCACGGAGTCCCGTGTCCAACGTCCCGCAGCTGTATATAACCTGCTTTGATTTAAGAATTGTGTTGGGATTTACAAGGCACAACGCTCCGGTTACTTTACTGTTTCGTAGAGTTTATCAGATACGCTATCCACTATTAAATAATTCCCCTTCATACACAACGAACGATTTGGCTGTTATGAAGCGCTGAAAGTAGGACCAATTCTAAAAATCCTACTTTGTCGGAACACACAGTAGTTTTCTTCCAGTCAGTTTAAACGATAGTTTAATTTTGACGGGCGCACACTCACTTTAATTTAACTTAAAGTGGAAAGTGGCCCGGAATACCGACTACTTATGCTTAAATCAGGGTACATGTATGGAATGTAGCTATCATTACAAATGGTTACCACTGACTTTCAGGCGTTTCGACCCACCCCACACACATATACTGTACTCAATATGAGTACTGTACATGTACAGTATGAATTATTCAGAACCGTGGCCGCGACTCTGTCTAATCCATAAAGTAAAGAAAAAGTACAGTATGACACTGACAATTAGTGCATTTGCTGTGGCTCGGTGGGATACCACTACAGTACGTCCAGCGTATATGTAATAGCCTCGACAGACACAGAAAATGGAAAATTACTTTCTGCTCATTTTGAACAAAATATGACTAATACTGGAAATCAGCTAAAATCCCGGACGATTTTTAGACCAAAAATATTTTTTTTCAGAAATATGAAATTTATGAATTTTCATAAATTCATATCTACAGTATGTACAGTAATGGAACAAGACTCTGCCCCACGTTGGGCGCCAAATATGTAGTGCACATATGAATACTGAATATGGATACAGTATTAATATATATCGTAATATTAAAAATAATATTTCATAAAATAATTATGAAACATAATTTTTCTATCACGCTATTGTTTACAAGCGTGAGTTCTTGGCAGAGTTGCAATAAATGTTCATTACTGTGCATACATACTGTAAAATATGAATATTTACTAAAAATGACAAATTACCTTTTAATAGAATGCCTAAGCATTTAAGATTCCAGTACCAATCACATTGATTCAAAACACACAGAAAGAACGTCACTGTCCACACTGTTTCGCTTAAAGGAGCTATAGTCAACTTTTTCATTGTAGGTGTACATCCTAGTCTACAGACTAGGATGTAAACAAAGTACGGGCCCTGTAAATGTAAACAAAGGGCCAAAATGATTATTTTATCATTATTTTACGCTTTTTGTGGTCATTTTTTAATTGAAACACATATATGAAGCTTATTTTTTTATAAAATATTTTCGAAACATTATTTTTATTTTAGCATCCGTTTTTCAAGAAAAAGTTGACTATAGCTCCTTTAAGGTTAAAATATGAAAAAGTGATTTATTATAAAAATCATAAAATGTACATTCAGACTAGCATAACTATGTCTGATTCTTCAAGCAAAAGATAGATAATAGGTTCCTAGGGAAGTAGTAGGCATAGTATTTTAAAACTGTCAAAATGTTGTACAAAATAGATGGCAGACTATACTGTACATTGATCAGTTTTGCAAAGCTTTCCCCAAAAACATTTTTATCAAACAATCACCAAAAGAAAAGAAATAAAAAGAAATGAAATCATACAAAATCATTAAACATTCGATATCTAACCCTACTCTATCTTAGTTGCCATTGACACATGTAAAAACTTTGCCTTGCCTGCTGAAGGTCCGTTTGCATCACGTGTTTGAGGAGAGGAGGAGAAAAGGAGAGGGTTGGTTGCTAGCGTAGCAGCTTAGCATGTGCTGGAAGGTCGGCCATGTTGGCTGGGCGTCGTCACCATGAGGTCTGCACATGGTGCTTGAAAGGAGGCGGCCATCTTTGAGAGCCACAGGAAGTAGCGTGTGCAGAGCAGGAGTGGAGAGGCACCCCCCTTCTGGATGGAGGAGATGCTAATGATGGGACAGGGGATCCTGGGATTCCACCCTGTGGTGAGTGGTGGTCACCCACGTGTGTTGTCTTCACCGCTGGAGGGGAGAGACCGCATGCTCCAATCCCACGGACTGGCAGAGTATTTGCCGTCCTGATGATGAGTCCGGCAGGACTCTATGATGAGAGAGAGTCGTGGTCACCAGGGCGTGGCAGCCCTTGGTGGCTGAGTAGTCTTTAGCCCTCCTTGTGTGTTGTTGGTTCAGTGATTTTTTTTTAAGAGAGAGAGGGAAAACCAGGAAGTCACTTATAAAGTGAGTAGGCGGGGCTTGTTCCTAAGCCCGGAATGGGTGGGGTTGAGGCACAGTCTTTTCGGCAGACCCCCTTTCTTAGATGGAGTGAAATTAACTTTTTCCTGTTAACTTCTAAGGAACGAGATTTTCCTACATTTGACCAGATATTTGTAATCATCATTATTTTAGACATGTAGAGGTATCAAGCATCATTGTTTTATATCGTTCAGAGGGCAGATGGTTTAAAAAGTTAAATAACCAAAGAAATACATATTCGTACATGTTAAAATCAATGCATAGTTGATGTACATCGTGTTAGAATACAACACATATGTTCATGTTATGGAATGTTATTTCATTAAGCTTTAATTCGCCGCATTCCATGATTCATGATCTTCTACATGTGGTCTGAGAGGCTCAATACTGTGTGCACATGAAGAGAAGAGACCCTGGCAGGATGCCCCTTATCTTGATCGGCAGGGTAATAAAACACTATACTGGCACTTTGGAATGTGGTGTTGGGTGACACCATGGAGTAGAGAGTCAATATCTTTTTTTGGGGGAAGAAGGGTACATTCAACCGGTCCTAACACAAAGGGTCCATTTGGTTGAATATGAGTTATGAATTTGTCGTGTCCATATCTAGCGTTCAGGCTACATTTATAGTACTGTTTGCATAGAGCCACTGGCCATTGCACAGCTACTTGTCTATGCACTGCAGGCCTGTTAAAGTAAAAGTATCGATACTGCATTGTAGAAATACTCTGTTAAGTAAAAGTCTGGAGTTCAAAATGTACACAAGTAAAAGTACAAAAGTATATTGGATTTTGCATGGCATCAAAATGTACTAAAAGAAACTAACTTAAAGACATTGTTAAAAAATGCACTGCAGTGACTGCACCAAATGTTGTGCACTTTTATACAGGCTTGTTTTCAATAAAACAAATTGAAAAAAGTATTGTTTTTTTTTAAATCTCCAACAGGGAAGTATTTAAATGAATGAATCAAACACCATGATATAATAATGTTACTAATAACTACTGGAAGTTTCAAACTGGGTGTGTTGATGATGACACCTAGTGGTCGAAAACGGTATTACCGATATTACCGGTATTGACATTGACGATATTTTCGGTGTTAAAAACCTCATACCGTTGCAACCCTAGCAGGCAGGCAGATCAAGTCCAATATTTATTAAACATTTAACAGCAAACACGGGGAGGTAGACTGGGACACTAACTATACTGGGAAATATTAAACTAGGGGAAATACAGGAGACATTAACTAACAGGCTTACAGCAGGACGAACAAAGGCAGGAACACACAGTAACACTGACTATAACCCCACACAGGAACACACAGTAACACTGACTATAACCCCACACAGGAACACACAGTAACACTGACTATAACCCCACACAGGAACACACAGTAACACTGACTATAACCCCACACAAGAACACACAGTAACACTGACTATAACCCCACACGGTAACACTGACTATAACCCAACAGGGGAACACTGAACACAGGGAGGTTTAAATAGACACTGACTAACACTGATTGGCTGAAGACTAACAATACACAGGTGGAGAACATAACTAATCACAGTGAGGTGTGACAAAACAGGCAACAGGAACAAGGCAATACAGGAAACACTCAACACTACAAAATAAGGGTACAAGGAGACCGATCCTGACAGATATGAGCATTACCAAATAAATATCGACCATCTGATGGAACGGACTTGTGCACGTGTTCCCGGGGTTAAACTGGGTAGTTACCCCCTCACAGACTTGGAATATGCGGATGACACCACACTATTCTGCTCCACTCCTGATCAGTTAAAAGAAGCCTTGGAAATCTACCAAGAGGAATCCAACAAACTGGGTCTGAAGGTCAGCTGGGCCAAAACAAAGCTGATGCACATCGGTGGCGCAGCCCCCCCACCGTTGCATTTCAGTGGAAAGGAAGTAGAGTGTGTTACTTCCTTTAACTACCTCGGGTCCATTATAACTAATAATGGCAACATATTACCAGAAATAAACTCGAGTTCTGCAGCCATGACGAACAGACGTGTCTCTCTCCGCTCTGCACGCAAACGACTCCTCAGGCGACTTCACCTAACGCCGGCTTCACGATCGGTAACAAAGGACAGGATATTTTTTTCTTTTCTGATGTTACTGCTGGTGCTGCTTACGTGGATCACGGATTCGTCCCAAAGTTTATCACGGGACGTACATACAATGGACAAGGAGCTGTATGTACGTAATCAACGGGAGTCACACAGCGATTTCTATATGCATGATGGCTTAGAGAATAAACATCTCAGCCTCGGAGATGCAAACGTCTATGGCTTGATCTCTACAAGAAACAAACCCACGAATTTCAGTGAAAACAGGCGCTCCTTGTTTATTTTTCTTCTGTTACTTTGTGGTGATGTGGAACGTAACCCAGGTCCGGTACTGACGAGGCAAGCAGCTGCTCGCCTTGCACGAGAACAAGAGTTGGACGCCGCCGTGTACAACTCGCCGCCGCGAGCCACGGACCTACGGATCTTCGAGGGTCACTCGGCCGCCGCACACGACATCTCCGCGGAAACAGCTCGGCGTGAGGACAGCCGTGTCGCCGAGCCCGAGACACTGGCCATCGACCGTGACGCCCTTGACTCACGGACCCCCGGCGAACACTCGGCGATCACACCCGCGACCGAGTCTCTGGACCCAGGCTGCAACATTACCGCGGAAACAGGTCGACGCGAGGTAAACAGCAGCAACACGACACTAGACCTGGGCGTGCAGACCACCCAGCAGCCCACCACGGCGGCACCCTGCACCGAGGCTTCGGATCAGAGGGTCTACAGGGATCGTAATCATTCATGGCTGGCTACATTTTTAGGATGGAAACCATTCTGCGCCACTTTCCCCATCCCCCGCACCGAGGAATTATCCTGGATATCTCACTGTCTAGGGTCTCAGACAACAAAGGAACTTGACCTCCCCCCACCCCCAGCGCCCCCCGGCCCCCCCCACCCCCACTACAGACGGACACTCCAGCTGTGGACGAGAACAAAGGGGAACCCTCCTCCCCCAGCCCTGCCAATGGTTATTTGGACACCTCCAACATGAAAAGTACTTTTGTGAAGCGAGGACTTAAAATGATTCATCTCAACGTCAACAGTTTGAAACCCAAACTGGCACAAATCAAAGCTATGTTTCTTGATGGTAAGGTACAAATTTTAACCTTCTCGGAAACTAAACTCGATGATTCTTTTACAGATGCTAGCATTGAAATAACCGATTACACTGTCATTAGGAATGATAGGAACAGGAAGGGAGGTGGTGTTTGCATGTATATTCACAATGATTTAAATTTTATCATTCGCTCAGACCTACACCACAGCTCTCTTGAAACTGTATGGGTCGAGATAATTTTTGAACATGCTAAAAATATACTAATATGCGCTGTCTATAGACCCCCTGACCAGAATGACTTCTTTGAGCTGTTTGAAGAGAGCTTAGCAAAGGTGGACGGTATTGAGTACTACGCTTTGGGCGTAGTACTCAATACCGTAGTACTCAATTGCGTAAAGAAACACCCCTGTTCAAGTCCTTTAATGGGTTATGTAGTCAATACGGCCTCACTCAGCTCGTTACCGTACCCACTAGGGTGACGGAGCACTCCCAAACCCTCATAGATCTCATTGTAACCACAGACAAATCCAAAGTCACCGCTAGCGGGGCTATTGTATGCGGTCTTAGTGATCATTACATGATCTACTGTACGCGTAAAATACACAAACCCAAGGCTAGTGGCCACAAAACAGTTGTAGCTAGAAGCCTCAAAAACTACTCCAGCGAGGCTTTAAATCACACACTAGCGAATACAGACTTTTCCCCTGAACTGCAGTGTACAGATGTCGAAGGAGCATGGTGTGGTCTTAAAACCAAATTGACCGCTGCTCTAGACGTCGTGGCCCCCTTGCAAACCACCAGGGTTAAAGCCCGCCAAGAGCCATGGTATAACTCAGATATTTCCGAATCAGCTAAACTCAGAGACAAAAAGTACGATGAAAAACGTAAGTGCTGCAAAAAGCTTAGGAAAAAAATCAACCATGACCTCAAAATCCAAATCAAACATCTTACTGCTCAATGCAAGAAACTTAGAAACCAGACGACCGCCCTAATTAGATCCGCCCAAAAAAACTACATCGACGAAAAAATCGACGAATACAAAAACAAACCACGAGACCTATGGAAGTTGCTTAACAACCAATTAGGCTTAAAACCAAAAACCATATGCCACAGCATAAACATCAAAACGGACGCCGCTCTCATTTCTGACAAATGTGAAGTGGCTACCCATCTTAACAAAACCTTTACCACCATGGCCCGTTCACTGGTTGAAAGACTGGTCGCCCCATCTGGGCGGTATGGTGTAAAATTTGTTAAGAAATTCTACAATAAACTGGGCGTCAGTAAAGACAGTTTTAAACTTGCCACAGTGACAACTGATGAAGTGTTTAAAAAACTGAGCGCCCTACCTCAACACAAGGCCACTGGCCTTGATAAAATTCCAGCTAGATTTCTCAGAGATTCAGCCGCCACCATTGCTCCAATCATTACCCACATAATTAACCTTTCCATCGAACAGGGTCATGTCCCACAGGACTTCAAACTAGCAAAAGTAACCCCCCTGCATAAAAAAGGTAGCAAACTAGACCCTGGAAACTACCGTCCCGTTTCCATTCTTAGCTCTATATCCAAAGTCATGGAGAAAATTGTCTACGAACAGATAGCAAGATATCTCGATGAGAATAATCTGATTTACGAGTTCCAATCTGGATTCAGAAAATCTCATTCCACTGACACATGCCTTCTCTATTTGACTGACCAAATCAAACGCGAAGCGGATGACGGCAAATATAGCGGCATGGTCATGATGGACCTCCAGAAGGCATTTGACACCGTAAATCATTCTATTCTGATTGAGAAACTAAAAGCCATCGGTCTTGACAGCGCAGCAGTGAGTTGGATGCAGTCTTACCTGGTGGGGAGGGAACAGGTGGTGGAGATTAACGGTACCCTGTCCCCCCCCCTCCCAGTAAGCTGTGGTGTTCCTCAAGGTAGCATACTGGGACCTCTGTTGTTCCTAATATACGTGAACGACATGGCATCTGTTTGTGACTGCAACCTGTTCCTGTTCGCGGATGACTCGGCTCTCCTAGTCTCGGGCAAGGACCACTTGCAGGTTGAAAGGACACTTAACTCTGAACTAAGTAAGATCTGCACATGGCTTAATGACAACAAATTATCAATTCACCTGGGTAAAACTGAGTCCATCCTCTTTGGATCAAATCATAACCTCAAAAAAGTTGATAACTTCACAATCAAAGTGGGTGACAAGGTCATAACACGAAAAAACGAAATCTCTTACTTAGGATGTATCCTTGAAGCTAATCTTTCCAGTGAAAAGATGACTTCTAAAGTAATAAATAAAATCAATCAACGAACTCGTTTCCTACAGAGGATCGCCCCAATGGTCAATTTCAACACACTGAAGACCATAGCTGGTGCAATAATCCAGCCCCTCTTTGACTACGGAGTCCACGTATGGTATCGTGACGCCCCACAAGCCCTGAAAACAAAACTCCAAACAGCCCAAAATAAACTAATTAGGGTTCTGCTTAACCTTCCCTATCAGACTCACCTCACCGCTACACACCAGTTAAGAGTGGGGTGGCTCAGAGTAGATGATAGAGTACAGCAACTTGCAATGGGCCTGGTGTACAAGATACACTACACCACTATGATACCCAAGTACCTGTCAAAATACTTTATAAACATTAAGGATGTCCATAATTATAACACCAGAGGCAGCGCCACAGATCACTTCCAACCCAGAGTAAAAACCAACAAAGGGCCAAACTCGTTTTTCTGCTATACCACCAAAATGTGGAAAGCCTAACCGAAGGCCATAAAGGAGTGTGGATCACTTCCCTGAGGATTGGACGCATGGTCTGATTGTACCAATTTTCAAGAAGAAAGGAAATATTGATGATTGTAATAATTATAGAGGCATTACGCTTCTGAGTTGCTTGGGCAAACTGTTTACAAATATACTAAATACAAGACTGACTAACTTCTGTGAGAATAGCTCTATCCTGAGTGAAAATCAGGCAGGATTCAGGAAAAACTATTCCACTACTGACCATATTTTTGTCCTGAAGCATATTATTGATCTAGTATGCTTTAAGAAGAAGAGACTATTCTGTACCTTTATAGATTACAGCAAGGCATTTGATACAGTTTGGAGGGATGCCCTCTGGTATAAAATGTCAAAAGTAGGTATCAAGGGTAAATTTATGGAAGTTGTAAGGAATATGTACGAAAATGTTAAATCATGTGTTTTTGTGAATGGTTTAAAGTCAGAGTTCTTTGTAAGTCTAGCAGGAGTCAGACAGGGAGAAAATCTGTCGCCATTACTGTTTTCGTTATTTATTAATGATCTAGAGGATTACCTTATACGCAATGGCTGCCAGACCATCAAGTTTGATGATGCAACTATTGACAGCTACTTCCAGCTTATGTTACTGCTGTACGCAGACGACACGATTGTCATGTCTAATACAAAGGAGGGACTACAGAAGGCAATAGATCAGATGTGTGGTTTCTGTGAAAAGTGGAAATTGAAAATTAATAGTGAAAAAACAAAGGTTACAGTTTTTGGAAACAGAAAAGCAGACACCAGAAATTTGAAGTTTGACTGTAATGGAGAAAATCTAGAGGTTGTCCATAGTTTTAAATATCTTGGAGTCACCATGAACTATAATGGTTCATTTAAGATTGCTATTGAAGAGTTGAACAAGCAGGCCTCACGTGCCATGTACTCCCTCCTCAGTAAATGTAGAACCTTTAATCTACCAGTAAATGTTGCATTAGACCTCTTCGACAAGCTGGTTTCGCCAGTTATGTTGTACGCTTGTGAAGTATGGGGGTTTGAAAAAATTGAAAGATTAGAAAAGTTACATCTTAAATTCCTCAAATACATTTTAAAAGTAAAAACAAATACCTGTAGTAACATGGTGTATGGAGAGCTGGGGAGATACCCAATTAGTATTTCAGCTAAAATGAGACTTATCGGATACTGGGCCAGGCTGATTGAAGGCAAAGAGAGTAAACTGAGCAGAATAATGTACAACTGTCTGCTTAACCTGTTTAATACAGGCGTATATGTATCACCATGGGTCTCCCAGGTCAAGCGGATACTGGATGACTGTGGTTTTTCCTATATCTGGCTGTCCCAGAAGTGCAACCTTAATTGGTTGAAACTAACGGTCGAACAAAGGATGAAAGACCAGTTTTTGCAAAAGTGGAAAAGTGAACTTAACAGCATGACATCATGTGACATTTATGTGGAGTTTAAACAAGAGTTTAAATTGGAAAAATACCTGCTGTGTGAAAATCCTAACTATCGACGGGCCATTTGTAATTTCAGATTAAATAACACAAGAATACCAAAGGTTACTGGCAGATATAAAGGGTTGGAAAGAAGCCAGAGGTTTTGTAATTTGTGTAATGACAACAGAGTTGGGGATGAGTTCCATGTATTGTTTGAGTGCAAGAACTCTAGCATAGTGAATTGCAGAAAAAAATACTTGCCGAAGTTTTACTTAAACCAGCCATCTTTGTGGAAACTGATATTATTACTACAAAACGACAAGCCCAAAGTTATTTGTAAATTGGGTGCTTTCCTAAAGAGTGTTATACCCTTGTTCAAATAATGTTTGCCATGCCCACTTTTTGCTACGTCTGTTTGAATATTGTATTATACTGTTATGTATTGTATACTGTATGTATATACGGTAATCTGTGCTCCATACCATGTGATCATGGTCGTGAGTAAAAATAAATGATGTAAACGTACCTATATGTTGTATCTCAAAAACTGTAATAGATACAGACACATACTTGGTACCAAAATATCCGCAATGCACAACTTTATATTCAACTACAATATGTTCATGGGTCTTAAAACCAATGCTTTTGGAGTTATAAAGGAAAAAACACTTTTTTGGACAGACATCTTGGATTTCGGGGGCCGCCATCTTTGATTTTCACGTGGCCCGGCTTCTTAAATCAAAGAGTGTCCTCCAAAGATGATGTGTACCAATTTTCACGCCTGTATCACCGAGTGAACGATTGCTCTTATTATTTCCTGTACTATGAGGCAAGACTCCTGATCAAGATCTAATTCTTCATTGTCAGTTTCTTCATTGTCAAATTAGTTTTTGTACCAAGCTGCACAGGCACATCCATATGCTCCACTTCAGTAAAGCCCTCTTTTATGACAGAGACAATAGCTGTATTCCAATCCGAAGGGTTCGCACTTTGCAGTGCGCATTTGAAGGGCTATGACGTCACTGGGCCGCGCCAAATAGCAATCTACAAGCTCACAATGCTTTGCGTTGCGACGCATTGTGAGCTTGTAGATCTGTGACCAGTGACGTCATAGCCCTTCAAATGCGCACTTGAAAGTGCAGACCCTTCGGATTGGAATACAGCTCATGCCCTATACTGCACTGGTTTACACTTGCCTGTAAGTGGAAACCAGTGCACAAACTGTTCCAAGCATCTGGCCTGAAGAGGTTCTTAAGTTTAAAGCTGGGGGACCAACCTGCCTTCTACCATGTGCTAGCCACAATTCATTGGTGAGGGGTTTGTGAATTTCCAAACGTATTACTGCTAATGTGGTAGTGAAATGAAAATGCAAGTAGCAAAGCAAATACTAGAAAAATATTGTTCCTTCGAAACAATTGTGGGCTCGCTTCAAGCCGGAAAACAATGGCTATAAAAGCACAAAATGTCAAGATCGCAGGCAGTGCTCTCTTTGACGTTACTGACGTCAAAGATTGGTCCATTTTGTTCCAAAAATGTGTTGTGCAAAAGTTGACCCGCTGGTGGCGCTATAACAGGCCAATGTGAGAAGGTTGGTATCTGTTCCTTGACCTATTGGGAATGTGCTTGCAAGATTTCACGCACATCCCAGGCTGTGTTCATGATTTGAGGTGTTTTTGGCTTTGGACACTTTATCGCTGCTTGCAGCTATATTTATTATTATTATTTTATAATTTTTTTGTGTGCACTTCATAGGCATGTTAGATAAAGGTCCTTAGATTGCGTGTAGAATGTTTCATGCAAATTGCAAAAAAAAATCCTAGAATAAAAACGGGTTTAAGCGTTTTACAAACTGCTCAAAATTATATAGCGCCCCCCTTTGGCCATTTGGGGTAAGATTGGTTTCAGTGATATTTGAACTAACCCTCTACACTATTTTGTCATGAAAATGTGACTTTGCTTGTATGTTTTAGAGGCAGAAGAATAATTTGCATAAAAATGCAATATTGTTTGAATTATTTAAAAAAGCATGTTTCAATGTTAAAGAAATCCGATCTGACAGATCTTTAGATATCGGTCCAAAGTTCACGTAAAAAAAGTTTTGTGCACGTGACGCGAAAATTCCAGAATAAAAGCGGGTTTACGCGTTTTACAAACTGCTCAAAGTGGCGGAAAATCGAAGGGCGGAGCTTACTTAACAACGACACAGATGTCTTCCGCTTGAGTCAAAGCACGCGTGTAACAAGTTGCATGTCTTCAAACGAAACGAGTCATGACTTATGCCCGTTTGAAGTTTGAATTTTCAGACGCTTCGTATAGCGCCCCCCTTTGGCCGATTGGAATAAAATTGGTTTCAGTGATACTTTGACTAACCCTCCACATCTTTGCCAAATGCCATGAACGTGTAACTTTGCATGTATGATTTAGAGGCCGAAGAATAATTTGCATAAAACCGCAATATATATTGAATTATTAAAAGATTATATTTCACTTTAAAAGAAATCCGACCAGACAGTTTGACCGTATTGGTCCAAAGTTCATGTGAAAAAGGTTTCGTGCGCGTAACGAAAAAAACCCAGGAGGAGATAGATTTTTACTGTTTTTCATATTATTCAGAATTGTGGGAGACCTAAAGGTCAGAGGTCAAAAGTTAGAGGGTAAAAGTTGTTCGGCATGAGGAGACGCATAAGTGTATACAGGTCTCATGGCTGTATGTATAACACAGCATGAGCTATACCTGTTCAAAGATCGCACTTTCGAAGGCTTCCTACAGCGCCACCATTTGGCCGATTGCTGTAAAAAGTAATAGCACACTTCGCCACAGTAAACTGAACACATTGATGTTTTTATTTTCATTTTCTCACTACGTATGTAGGAGTTATAGGAAACCGAAGTTTGAAGGAGAACTTGCTCTAGTATAGTATAGTATAGTATAGTATAGAAATAACTAAAGTGTGCTCGCCTATAGGCGAGCCCACAATGACAATATCTAAAGTGTGCTCGCCTTATAGGCGAGCCCACAATTAGTTGATGCTGGCAAAAGTGATAATGAATATAATTGTCTTTGGGTGTGATGGAGGATATGGCTGATTCTGTGTGTGCAGTCATACCTGGTTGTCAGGGGGCCAAAGCTGATATTGACTTGACCTAAGATAACACCTCCTGGTTGTATTCTCACAAATCAGTGCTGACCATTTATTTTAAATTTGCTGCAATGATGTTGAGCAAAGTTGCATAAATGTACTGCTAATGTGGTAATGAAAATGCAGGTAGCAAAGCTAATATTAGTTGATGCTGGCAAGAGTAATGGTGAATATTATTTCAAGAGCATGATGCCCTGGTTTGCTGCTTATGATCACAGACATGAGATAGTTATAAACCGTTGGTCCATCACCTACAATGAAGGTATTTGTGGAACCTTGGCAGAGGATACTAGATCATGTTTTGGACTGACACATGATGATGAAGACACCAAGAATCAAAAGATATCACATCTTCCAATAGGAGAATGTTTATGATCTAGTGTCACTGACAACTGGTGATGTTGATTCAGAAGATACACTGAAGGACCTTGGAAATGCTGCAGTCTGGCAAGAAAATGATCACTTAATTTGTTGGGAACCAACTGGTCACAAAGACTTCCACGAAAGACTTCCACGACAGCCTCTCCAAAAACATCCTCAAGCCTCTACAGTGCAGAGTGCTCTCACTGCCAGTTCACTATAGGAAAAAAGAGAGCCTGGAAATTGTTCCAGCCCTCAACTTCTCCATAACTTTGGTGAGGATGAAGTACAGCTACTATCTCATTGGCATTTGTATGCACACTCTATGACCCCAAATCAACAGCAAATCAATTCATGCAGTTTCTGTGGCCTGTTTTGAAAACTGAAAGCCAATATTGATACAATGCCGCCAACAAGTGATGCCCTGACTCTGCACATCATGAGGACCCACTATCAACAAGGGTATCCAAAGCCCTCACCAATGAATTGTGGCTGGCACATGGTAGAAGGCAGGTTGGTCCCCCAGCTTTAAACTTAAGAACCTCTTCAGGCCAGATGCTTGGAACAGTTTGTGCACTGGTTTCCACTTACAGCCAAGTGTAAACCAGTGCAGTATAGGGCATTGTCTCTGTCATAAAAGAGGGCTTTACTGAAGTGGAGCATATGGATGTGCCTGTGCAGCTTAATTTGACAATGAAGAAACTGACAATGAAGAATTAGATCTTGATCAGGATAGTCTTGCCTCATAGTGCAGGAAATAATAAGAGCAATCGTTCACTCGGTGATACAAGCGTGACAATTGGTACACATCATCTTTGGAGGCCACTCTTTGATTTAAGAAGCCGAACCACGTGAAAATCAAAGATGGCGGCCCCCGAAATCCAAGATGTCTGTCCAAAAAAGTGTTTTATCCTTTATAACTCCAAAAGCATTGGTTTTAAGACCCATAAACATATTATAGTTGAATATAAAGTTGGGCATTGCGGATATTTTGGTACCAAGTATGTGTCTGTATCTATTACAGTTTTTGAGATACAACATATAGGTACGTTTACAGACTCAGGTGTACCTATATGCTGTATCTCAAGAACTGAAATGGATACAGACACGTACCTGGTACCAAAATGTCCACAATGCCTGATTTCAACTTTAATACATTTATGGGTCTTAAAATCAATGCATTTGGAGTTATAAAGGTAAAACACTTTTTTGGACGGACATCTTAGATTTTGGGGGCCGCAGAGGTCAATTCAGAAGTGCTTCCACGTCTGAAAACAAACTTCATAGTATATAGAAACACTGTAGAAAGTTTCATGCTTCTTTCATAAAATGCACAATACCTTCCATATAATGAGCCTAACAGCCGCACTAATAGACTTTGTGTTTTCTTTAGTACATTTTTGCCGTTATACTTTTCATTGCTTTAAGTTTGCTGCTTTATTTGTTAAAGGTATATTGTTTTGTTATATATATATATATATATATATATTTTTTTTTTTTCGTTCTCTTTATTGTTATTGGTAAATTGATTGATTGCTCCAGTGTCTGTTGTCCCTATGTAATTACCTTTTGTGTTGCTCACCCACACACGTGTGCAATTTTGGGTGTGTGTCCTAAGTGCTGATTGACTAGGTAGTCTGGTAGGAAGGTACACCTCCCGCGCACCCGAAAGATATATTTTTCTAACCTACCTTTTTAGAATCCTTAAGGTGTCTAGTTAATGAATTTTGATGTTCCCAGATCCAATCCCATATATGTTTTTTTTAACCATATGTTGTGTCCGTCCTGGATTTTTTTTCTTTGAATCAAAATAGCTCCTGAACCATACATCCGACAGAAACCATTCACCCCATTTTATGTTCGTCTTTGCAAGATGAATTGATTGATATGAAGATTTGCCATGGTTCCATCATGTTTAGTGCATTAAAACCCAAATAAACACAAAAAAAGTTAAAATTCGCCTAAACTGGATCACAACAACTCCTCCCCCATGCACCCTATTGATATATTTTTTCTAACATTTGCATTTTTACAATCTTCAAGATGTGTAGTAAACAAATGTTGATGTTCCCCACTTGAAATATTGACACATGTATGTTTATTCTGGCATAGTGTTTGCTATAGAGAATCTTTGCAAATGCAAAAAAGAGAATGTAAAATCTACATAAGGTCTTAACTATACATTATTCTGAGACAAATGTCCAATTTGTCTGTTTCATTTTGGCATGAGGCATTGAGGGAGATGTCTAGTGACATAATATGTACATTTATGGATCATCAATACTCAAATAAATCCTAAAATGCAGACAATTCAATAGGCGCAATTGGGCCAGAGGACATTTACCAATACAAATGAAGGAGTTTATGTTTATTTTTATTTATTTTTTTATTTTTATTTTTTGCTTGATACACACATCTCATCCCCAATGCCAGGTTTTAATTTTGCCTACAGTCTTGGATATCTGCAAACATTTAAAATATACATGAAGTCTTAATTAATGATATGCATTGACAAATTACCCTATTTTGTTTTATTTTGGCGTGACATGTCATGCCAAAATACCATTTCATGCCAAGATTTGATTCTAGACAACCTCAGGTTTCCAATGGAACCAACCTTGTCTGGCAGGGTAGGGTAAATGCCTAATGATTCAAAGATAGACAACATTTTGGCAAGGGATAAACGGCCATGACCAATTTTCAAAAGGACCCTTGAGCTTTTGCCTCGATTTATGTGAATGGAAACGCACGAAACCCTCCCCTGTACAGACATGCCAAATTTAGGACAATCTCATGCAGTGTTGGGTAAGAACCATGCAGTTTTTTGTATTCAGTACAAATATGTAATTTACGCCTATTGTAAATCTGTTTAAGACCACATACATTAACTACTGTACTTAGGGGCGGCATAGCTGAATGTGGAGCTCCTGGTTGTCCCAGGTTCGATTCCAGGCAAGGGTAGCAATGTTGATCTGTGTGGAGGAAAATAGGTATCTATCTATCTATATAGACCATTGCACTGCATCTCAACTCAATTAAAAGCACATTTCTAAAGCACATTTAACATGACCACATTGACCACTGACCAGGTCACCCATATGCTGTACAGTAAAAAAAAATCATAACAATGCATGTATAAATAGACTAGCATAAAATACCAATGAATACCAAAATAAACAAAAGCAAAACATTAGCATGTAAAGGAAAATCATGGACTGCCAGGGAGGTCTTTAATAAAGATAAAATGTCAGTTGACTGGGCAGCTCTGATGTGTAGGGGCAAGCTGTTACAGAGCCTTGGGGCCCCAGGCTGTCCTGCATAGACCACAGTAGTGCATCTGTTGACCACTGTATTACATCTATAGACACTACATTGGTCTACAGATGCATTCAAGGGGTTTACAGATGCAGTCGAGTAGTCTACAGATGCACTAATGTGATCAACAGATCACAATAGTGGTCTGTAGTTGAGCTAAAGTGGTTTACAGATGCAATAGAGAGGTCTACAGATCACAGTATTGGTCTGCAGATGTGCTAAAGTGACATACAGATGCACTAGAGTGGTATAGATGCACTACAGTGGCCTGTAGGGCAAGCTGTTACAGAGCCTGGGGCCCCAGGCTGTCCTGCATAGACCACAGTAGTGCATCTTTTGACCACTGTACTACATCTATAGACACTACACTGGTCTACAGATGCACTAGTGTGGTAAACAGAACACGACAGTGGCCCACAGATGCACTAGAATTGTCTACAGATCACAACAGTGGTCTACAGATGCACTACAGTGGTCTATAGATGTAGTACAGTGGTCTATAGATGTAGTACAGTGGTCAAAAGATGCACTACTGTGGTCTATGCAGGACAGTCTGGGGCCCCTCAGGCTCTGTAATAGCTTGCATCAGAGCTGCCCAGTAATCAGTCTTTATTAAAGTGGTCTATATAGATAGATAGATAGATAGATAGGTAAATAGATAGATATGTTCCTCCATACACATCGACATTGCTACCCTTGCCTGGAACCGAACCTGGGACAACCAGGGGCTCTGGTTCCCCAGACGGGCTCCCGAACTATTCAGCTATGCTGCCCCTATAAAGACACACCAGTAGTTAATGTACCGTATTGGCCCGAATATAGGACGATATTTTATTCTAATAAACATATCCTCAAAATAGAGAGTCGTACTATAATTGGGCGTTAGACTTTTCACCGGTATGCCGCGTCCAAATTTCGCTGCGCAGTTTGTAGACAGTGTACGGTAAATCACCGTAACAGCTCGCTTGGGCGATTTACCGTACACTGTCTACAAACTGCGCAGCGAAATTTGGACCCGGCTCATTTCACGTTCCGTTTGGCAAGTCGGATGACTTTGGCATTGAACTTACCGAGGCGCGTGCGTGTGCGTTGTTCTCGCGAACATCGGCGTGGATGACGGCCGCACATGAGATCTTTAGCGTGGAAGTTTAATCCAAACAGTAAATGAAGCCCAATGAAGCTAATGGTGGCTGCCTGGTAGCCTTTTGGTTCCTGTTTACAGTGGAGAGTCGCATCTGAATGACGAAACGAGCCGCTGAGCTTGATGGGAAATGTAGTGTCTTTTATTCCCCAGCAGTATGCTGTGTGGACTGTATTCTATTCTGATACACATTATGAGGAGCTGATTTTCAGTATGAATTGGTTAATGCAATACAATACAGCAGAATGTTATCTCTGTATGAGCTTTTCTATGATGATTTTCCAATAAAAACGTTTTTCTTTATAAATAACCTAATATATAATATATAATATTTATATTTTTTCCCAAAAATGATATTTGAAAAATAGGGGTCGTCTTATAATCGGAGTCGTACTATATTCGGGCTAATACGGTATGTGGTCTAAAACAGATCGCTCCAAAGGGATATCCCTATGGAACAAGGGAGATAGACGTTTGAGGCTTCAAGGCTGGGGCTGCGACTCTCCCCGCCACACTCACCCTCCTTTAGACCTCCTCCTATGGGGAAGCCCGATCCCGGTCACGGCACCATTGTAACGGAGGTGAATCGGACCTCCCCACCTGGGATTCGAACTCGGGCCTCCCACGCGTAAGTCCAATATCTTAACCATCGCTCCAAAGCGATATCCCTATGGAACAAGGGATATACTAGACCTTTGAGGCTTCAAGGCTGGGGCTGCGACTCTCTCCGCCACATATCAATTTGATATTGTTTGCAGATATCCAAGACTGTAGGCAAAATTAAAACCTGGCACTATTTTGAATTGGGGATGGGATGTTTGTATCAAGCACCTAAAGCATTCATATTAACCGCCTATTGTATTGTCTGCTTTTTAGCATTATTTGAGTATTGATGATCCATCACTAGCCATCTCCCTCAATGCCTCATGCCAAAATGAAACAGACAAATTTGACATTTGTCTCAGAAAAATGTATAGTTAAGACCTTATGTAAATCCGCCTATTGAAATGTCTGCAGTTTAGCATTTATTTGAGTATTGATGATCCATAAATGTACATATTATGTCACTAGCCATCTCCCTCAATGCCTCATGCCAAAATGAAACAGACAAATTGGACATTTGTCTCAGAATAATGTATAGTTAAGACCTTATGTAGATTTTACATTCTCTTTTTTTGCATTTGCAAAGATTCTCTATAGCAAACACTATGCCAGAATAAACATACATGTGTCAATATTTCAAGTGGGGAACATCAACATTTGTTTACTACACATCTTGAAGATTGTAAAAATGCAAATGTTAGAAAAAATATATCAATAGGGTGCATGGAGGAGGAGTTGTTGTGATGTTGTGGCGAATTTTAACTTTTGTGTTTATTTGGGTTTTAATGCACTAAACATGATGGAACCATGGCACATCTTCATATCAATCAATTCATCTTGCAAAGACGAACATAGAATGGGGTGAATGGTTTCTGTCGGATGTATGGTTCAGGAGCTATGTTGATTCAAAGTTATTCGTTTTCACAGCCAAAAATCCAGGACGGACACAACATATGGTTAAAAAAAACATATATGGGACAATAATTGGATCTGGGAACATCAAAATTCATTAACTAGACACCTTAAGGATTCTAAAAAGGTAGGTTAGAAAAATATATATTTCGGGTGCGCGGGAGGTGTACCTTCCTACCAGACTACACAGGCCCACACCCCTGCTAAGCATTCCTTCTCGATCTGCGCGTATCGAGTCTCTGCATCCGACAGTCTCCTGGAGCAGTACGCGACCGGTTTCCAGCTTTCCCCGCTGTGCAGCTGTAGAAGGACAGCCCCTATCCCATAGCTGCTCGCGTCTGCTGAGACAGCTGTCTGTCTTTCTGGGTCATAGTGGGCCAAGACAGGTGAGGTGATAAGGTCTTCCTTCAGTCTCTGGAACGCTTGCTGTTGTGGCTGATCCCATGTCCACACGTTTCTCTCTTTCAGCAGTTCATACAGAGGACCTGCTGCTGATGCCAGGTCTGGGATATATTTGCTCATGTAGTTAATCATGCCTAACGCACGTTTTAACTCATGCACATTTGTGGGTGCCTGTAGCTCACTGATGGCACTGACTTTGCTCGGGTCCGCTCGCACTCCACTGGCAACCACAATGTGGCCCAGGAACCACAGTTCTGCTTGTCTGTACACACATTTTTCCTCGTTGATTTTGAGACCAACCTGCTCCATTCTCTCTAATGTTCTCTGCAGGTGTTGGTCGTGTGTAGTCATGTCCTTGCCATGGACGATTACGTCGTCCATGTACACTGCCACGCCCTCAAGTCCTTCCAACAGTTCATTCATTTTCAGCTGAAAAATCTCTGGTGCGATATTTATCCCAAACGGCAGCCGCTTGAAACAGTACCTCCCAAAAGGTGTAATGAAGGTTGTTAGGAGGCTACTATCTTCGTGCAGCGGTATCTGCCAGAAGCCGGATGCAGCATCCAGAGATGTGAAGACTGTGGAACCTGAGAGCTTGGCCAGAGTCTCCTCTGTCGTTGGCAGTTGATGTCTCTTGAGCTTTTGAAGTCCAACGCAGATCCTCACTGCTCCTGTTGGTTTCATGACTGGCAACATGGGTGCGCACCAGTAGGTTGCGTAACTTTCATTGTCACGCCCTGCTCTTCCATTCTCTGAAGCTCTGTCTGGATTTTAGGTAGGAGGGGTAGAGGGACCTTTCTGGCAGTGTGTACAGCCAACCCGTTCTCCCCCCTCTGCTTCACCCTCCCGGCGCGTTCCCTCTGCTTCACCCGTGCAACGCTTTGGAATGTCTACCGCGTCTACGGTCCGACGCAAACGGAGAGTTTTTGGACGAGAACGGAGTCTTAGTACGCATGCGCCAACAAGTGTTTACTGGAATATTTTTCACTCACGGTCGTCACAGGGAATCGAACCCAGGTCTCTGGTTTTGTTGCTACCATGCTCTACCGATTGAGCTAACGAGACGGCTGGGAAATTCCTTTTTTTTGGTGCTTTTATCTTTGACAACGTGGATGATAACGTAGTCCCTTCTTTAAGCCGTATTCGGACGCGGAAGCAGTCCCCTGGTCAAAATGTACTATTCTGTCCATAACGGCACATAATTTGGTAACGCCGCTGAGTCGGCTCATGCGCCGTTCACACCGTTCGCCGCGGCGACTCGGTCGATACCGCTCCCTCGGCGGCGTCTCACGGGGTTCATCGGCGCCTGAGACGGCGCGGCTCCGTCGTTTATAGTGACGTGAGCGGTAGCGACGGGTGGCTGGTAAACCGTTAAGCCCTTCAGAGCGGTATCGGATCCCGCATCGGGAACTACTTTTTTTTTCTTTCTTCTTAGACCACCCAATGCGTCCAACCCTTGAAACAGTAGGCAATCCCAAAGCGTCTATCGTCCGACGCAATACAGTACTTACCATCGCGTCGGTTGTATGAAGCTTTAGGGGTGAGAATGTGTTGGTACAGCATACGGCACAGCTCCGTCCTTCAGGTGGATCCTAACTGGGTCTGTTTTCATTGTCCCCTGAAGCCCTGCTGCTGCTCTGACCTGCTGTACTCCTTTAACCAGCCCCATCTCTACCGCTGTCTCTCTGCCTAGTAGGTTACTGACCGTAGACCCTCTTGCTACGTAAATGGTGAAAATGTACTTTCTCTGCTTGTGAAGTGTACTGGCTGTAAACTGTCCCATTATATCCAGTGCCCCACCCGGACTGTCTAGTAGCCCCCTAGACTCTACTAGCTGTCTTTCTTGGTTCATTACAGTAACGTCGGCACCAGTGTCAATCCTGAACTTAACTGGTGTGTGTCCTATTTGTATCTGTTCTGACCAGTGGTCTGCACTGCCCTGGTTTATTTTGCTCACCGCCCCCAGATAAAAGCTTTCCTCATCATCTTTATTTTCCTGAGTAACCTCTCTCACTGACTTAGAAAAACACAGTCTTTCCCAGTGGCCCTTTCTCCCACATTTTCTACATTCTGTGTCTAATGCTGGGCATTTGACTTGAGAATTATGCTTTTCTTTACCGCACCGGCGACATTTGTAGTCCCCTGACGAGGCTTGCTCCCCCCTGCCACTCGTCTCCTTAGCAGGCTGCCTCTCGCCTCTCTTCCACGGTCGCCGTTGTGTCACCTCCTGGACGTTAAGCGAGGCTTGCATCTGTTGGCTCATCTGCTCATCGACGTCCTCCGCTTGCCTCACCATCCGTATAGCCGTCTCCAGGGTGAGTTCGGGCATCAGTTGCAATCTCTTGGATAGTTCTCTGTCGCGGATGCCAATGACCAGTTTGTCTGATATTTTCAGTTTTTGATTGTCCAAAGTCACAGTTCTCACTTAGCTCGTAGAGCGCTCTGATGTATGACTCAGCTAATTCCCCCTGTTTCTGTACACGTTGATAGAAGCAGGCTCTCACGTGTATAAGGTTCTTTTTTGGTACAAAGTAGGCGTCGTATTTATCCAGCACCGCTTTGTAATCGTCCTCCTTCTCGTCCCCAGTGAAGGTAAAGGACTTGAATATATTCTCCGCTTCATTGCCCATGGCATAGATGAGAGTGCTAACCTGGACTTCTCCGTCTTCAGCTCCCAACTTTGTAGCCGACCGATAGCGGGAGAATCTCTGTCTCCAGGCGGGCCATTCTGACGGTCGCTCAAAGTTAAAGTTGTCCGGTGGATTAAACTTCGCCATCGCGTCGGTTATTTCACTTGAACTTCTGACACCATGTCAAGTAAATGAGGCTGATGAACGGTATCAGAACTCCACAGGAGCCCCACTTTATTGTAACGTGCAAAAGCAGTAGAACAGTGGCATGAGAGCCTAACAATAACAACAACGCATGAGCTGTGCGCGCCCACCGACCTTGACTGCCGGCTCCTCTTAATGACGTCACATCTGGTTACACACATTCTATTGGCTACAGTCTGTCACTCAACCAGTACAGTATAATATATAATTCAATACCTTGACAGATACGATGAGGAAGGGCTCCACCTCTGGACAAAGTGACACATTACATTTGAGTTGGTTTACCTTTATAAAATATACAAAACCCGGGAAAGCATCTGTTCTATTCTAGATTTTAGCGTTGGCTATTTAAAAAGAGCAGATCTACAAGCTCACAGCGTGTTACTTTGTGCCGTGCTGCGAGCTTGAAGATCTGCTATTTTTGAACAGTTTTGAAAAATCTTCTCTTCTGGGGGTCCCTACATGTTCAGATGGGGGTCCGCGTCCAACTACATATCATTTTCCTTGACAGAATTTGAGAACTACTGATTTATAAGACCTATGTAGAATCAGCTTCAGGTCTTAATGGGTTAATTAAGATGCTCATAAATGTAACATATTGATACCTAAATAATGTTATAAATGTAACATATTGATACATACCATCATCTTAATAATGTAAACGTATTGATCATCATATTTTAAAAGGTTGGTTGGGATGTGTGGTCTGTCATTGTCAAACACACCACTGACACAGTAGTCTGGGATCACTTCACTTTTCGGGGTTTGATTGTAACCAGTCTGGAGCGGAAACCACAAAACGTCAAGTTGTAGTACTCAAAGGACTACAATTTGCTGGAAAGATCAAACCGGATTCAGTTTTAACCCAAAATAATTCCCCTGCGCTCAAGGACATACTTTTAGGGCCTACCTAATAAACTCCTTGATGCGGAGTAGTTTTGCTTTTGAAAAATGTGTTTGGTACATGCATCTTTTAGTCCAGCTTTTAGCGACTGGCAAGACTACACTAGGCTACTCAAGCATTTTAATAGGAATTGGGGAAACAAACGGAGGGAACCAAATCAAAGCGACGCCGCTTCTTCTAGTGGTTTCCACGCTTTAGGCGGAAACCAAACAGCCTGTTGTGAACGAACACCAGGCGCCTGGTAGGCGAGGTTACTGACACAGTGAAGCTGCTGCAGTACCGGCCCCATGGGGGCCCCCGAGGGGCCAGGCCCCCCCAAATTGCCCTTTGGGCCCCCCCAGTTCAGATTGGGCAGTAGTACCCCAGAACACCATTATTTTAATATGTTTTACAGGTTTTAAATATAGGTTATTTTTTATGTTTTTTGTGATTATTATAAAATATACACATCTTCAAATTAATTAATAGAAAATATTGAAAATGCAATAATAAAAGATTCATAGAACCGCCACTGCACGATTCATAGAACCGCCACTGCACGGTGCGCACCGCACCGAGTCGGATTTGTTTTGCTGTTGCACCTGACTGCGAGCGACGCATGCGTCATTGCCTGTGTTGTTTGTTGTGGAGGGGAATTCAACACTTAGAATCATGGACATAAGAAACTGGCTCAAAAGCCACAAAAGTCTATAGCTGACCCAGACCCACCGTTTGAATATGAGGCGACAGATGATGAGGAAAACAATAGGCCTAGCACTAGTAGTGATATGCCGGTTGCGGGGAGTTCAAACGCACCGCCAGCTCCTGCAGCAACTCCCACAGCCAGCAACAGTTCAGCAGAGTTTGGACCAGAGCCCCCTCCTCCTCCACACACTTCTCCACCGGAGGATCTTGGGTCTGAGGCACCGAATCAGGTGAAACGGGACAAATATCCGACCACCATTTATAGTGGGAAGAAACGCTCGTTTGCGAGTTCATGGTTTAATGGGAGAGACTGGCTGGAATACAGTGTGCAGACAGATGCAGTGTTCTGTTTCCCGTGCAGGAAATTTCGTGCAGCATAGTGGCAATGTTGATACAACGTTCACACAGAAGGGATATCGCAATTGGAAGCATGCAACAGAGTCTAACAAAGGCTTAAATAAACATGCTCTCTCTAAAGAGCATTTGATGTGTACCAGCATCTGGAGGGAGCGAGAAAGACGTGCTCAGACTGACACTGAAATTTCAACGCTGGTTAATTCGGATCAATTGGAGAGAAACCGATATTACATATCCTCCCTCATAGACATAGTAGAACTTTTGGCATCAAATCAGTTGCCTTTGCGAGGAAAACTGGATGCGTTCAGTGATATGTCAGAAGGGGGCAGTGGACTGTTCCTTTCCCTATTCGAATACACGCTAAGAAAAGACGACAAGCTGGCCAACATAACGAAGAGTATTAAACGCAATGCAACTTACACCAGTCACACCATACAGAACCAAATGATAGAAGCAATGAGCAGCGTGGTAACAGAAGAGATTGTAAAGGACATAGGCAACCATTGGTTCACAATCAAAGTGGATGGGACTCGCGACCCAACGGGGTGTGAAAATGTTTCTATTGTGGTACGTTTCATATCTGAGGAAACTATGGAGGTAACAGAGCGCCTGGTTACAATGGCAACCACCCAAGTCGGCGACGCAGAAACACTCACTGACACAATATTGCAAGAACTCGCAACAGTTGGGCTCAGCTCTGATAACATATTAAGTCAGTGTTATGATGGCGCCTCCGTCATGTCGGGGAAGCATGGAGGGGTCCAGAAACGACTACAGAATAAACTTGGCCGAGAAATTCCATACGTCCATTGTTTTAATCACCAACTCCACCTTGTGGTTGTCCATGCGCTGTCAGCAGAGAAGGCAATAAGCGACTTCTTTGATATCTGTGGCTTGCTGTATAATTTCTTTAGAAAGCCCACTGTTGCCATTCACTACAAAGGTGATACCCTGAAGCGTCTCCTAGACCAGCGTTGGACAGGCCACTTGGCCACAGTCTCAGTGATACTTAAAAACATGGATAATATACTATCGGAGGTAAAAAGCACCCGCGACTACGTTTCAGAGGTTAGACTGGAGGCTGTTGGACTTCTTCAGGCGGTGCAAGAACCAGACTTTCTGTTTATTGGACATGCCGTGCAGAATATATTGCTGCTGCTGGACGCACCAAACCAACAGCTACAAGCTAAGGCAATGGACCTCCTTAGTGGAGTAAAACTTGTGCGCAGTGCTACAGCTAGTGTTCGTAAACTGAGATGTGACACAGCCTTTTCCGAGTTATGGAAAGTAGCCACTAACAACAACAGCAATACAGCCACTAACAGCGACAACACAGCCACTAACAACAGCAGCAACACACCACCACCAGAGAAAAGGAGGCGCACCATGAACAGGAACCTTGAAGCCTATGTTGTTGAGCAAAGTGTGGGACAAAACGACAACAACACAGAGACAGAGATGAAACGACTCTACTACAGTGCCATTGATTCCGTTCTGGGAGAGATGGAGGCTCGATTCAGTGAACGTGATATGAAACTGATTATTGCATTGACAGCTCTGGACCCAGGGAATGACAGTTTCCTTGATGACACAAAAGTTAAACCTATCCTGGATTTGGTAGGAGTCGAAATAGTACCAACACAGTACACTGTTGCACGTGAATTCCTCCTGTCAGAAATGGCACCAGAAGAGAACTGGACTGTTCAGAAAGTACTGTTAAAATACTACAAGTCGCTTAAATCAATGCCCACTGTATTACTGGCACTCCGACTGGCCTTGGTGTTTGGTGCGTCAAGTGCAACTTGTGAGAATTCCTTCTCAACTCTGAAGAATGTCTTTAGCGACCATAGACGCACCATGCTGCACGAGAGGAAGGCCAGGCTTGTACAACTGGCTTTTGAAAAGGACTTAACCGTGAAATGCATAGCTGAATGGAAGGACACTGTTCTGAGGAAGTTCCACGGAGCTCGCAATCGCCGTCTTCAGCTCTTCTAATGGTGAGTGAAATAAAAAATTAAACGTACTGTACACCTATGTCACTTATATTTGAGTTTATTATTAGCACTATATACATTAGCCTAATTTTCGCTTTTGTTGGTCTGTCTGTCCCTTTAAAGTTGGCTGAGCTCTGAGAGGAACTGTCCATTGTCCTGGTGGATATTGCCGCACCTTGCGGTGACTATAAGACACTGTCTTGGCCTATTAATAATGCTCAACAACAGAATTTTATTTGTTGTTGAACTTGGTGCATAGCCTTGTTTCCCCTTTTCCCTCCCGCCGTGCATGGCGATGGCAACATAATGCAACATTATTATAAGTTATTTGATTTGGTGGTGGTGGTGATGGTGGCTGCTATTGTGTTTCAACAGAATGTGGTGTTTTTTTGTTTGTTTTGACTAGCCTGCTACAGTACTAGGATGTACACCTAGTTAAATAGCCTATTGTATGGGCACACTACTGTGATGTGTGATGGCCTGTCATGTGTGTGCTTCCCTCTCCCGCCGCGGAGATGTTTACATTTACATGATTAACACATGCTGCTACCATTTTATTTGATGTTGGTGCTGTGTGTTTACACAGTATTTGTTGTTCTAATCAGGGGCGCAGGAGGCATTTTAAAAGTGAAGGGGACACATCTGGGAGGTATGTGCGCGCGCATAGCACGCGCGAAAAATTTTGGGGTATCCCCCCCACTTTTGGTGATATCCCCCCCACTTTTGCCCCGAGGAGGGGGGGACATATCCCCTCCACCTGAGCTGAATTACACAGTTGTTTTACGCAGATTTCAAGGCATTTTTTTTCTTGTTACTGTATCCCCCCCACAGTAACAAGAGGAAACGTAACTTAAAATGTGTTGACAAACGAAATTGCATTTCCATTATGCATCTGTTCAAAGTTACTTACATTGTTGCTTGATTTAAAGAACGACGTTATCGTTTTTTGTTTTTTTGACCGTTTCATTTTGACTGAGAATGATGTGAGACTAGCCTACACACACCAGCAGCAGGTCCAGCACCTGCAATGACGGTCTCCTTCTGCCACTGCCTGCCTGCTTGTCACTATCGCGTTTCATTAATTAAACTCATTCAGAACAGCTGAGCTGAGCTGACTGCACTGCACTGGTGGGACTGTGCCTCTAGAGGGCAGTAATACGCCTTGAAATGAGAACTACTCAGTGTGTACACGTACAGTATAATTGATCATATTTGCGGCTTTTTCTTGGACCTGAACACTGGAGGGGATATCCCCCCCACCCAAAAAAAGTGGAGGTGTTAATCCCCCCCGTCCCCCCCTACCCCCTGCGCGCATGGTTCTAATCTTGAATACAGTAGCCTACAGTACTAAGTTTAGCTACTGTAATGTTAACCATGTGCTACGGAGATGTTTACGGCTGTTATCATTTTATTTGTTGTTATTGGTGCCTGATTGATTGAACAATTAGCCTATTTGTAGCATTTTCCAAAGCACTTTAACTGCGTTGCTGTTTATATGTGAGAATTTGCTAAATATGGGGTGTTGTAAAATAAAGTGCCCACCCTGGAAAAATGAAAGCCCCCCTGCTGATTATTTCCTGGGGCCGGCTCTGAGCTGCTGTATTTACTGACTCATTTTAATATCAACAACTTACCTGACAGACAGACAGACAGACAGACAGACAGACAGACAGACAGACAGACAGTCTTACCTGGTGTGTTGTGTGGTGGTACAGACAGACGGACGGACGGACGGACGGACGGACGGACGGACGGACGGACGGACGGACCCGGACGGACGGACGGACGGACCCGGACAGACAGACAGACAGACAGACAGACAGACAGACAGACAGACAGACAGACAGTCTTACCTGGTGTGTTGTGTGGTGGTTCAGACAGACAGACAGACAGACAGACAGACAGACAGACAGACAGACAGACAGACAGACAGACAGACAGTCTTACCTGGTGTGTTGTCTGTTGGTTCAGACTGGAGAGCTGAGGAGAAACAACAGAAAGTAAATGAGCTTCAGGGTAACAGCTGGTTGGTTGTAGATGTGGTTTATCTGTTGAAATACGGGACAACATGTCCTCTGATTCTGCTGTTCATTAGGCCAGATTTACACTGCAGCCAAATCCAGCCTGAATCAGATCTGAGCCCCATCCAGATTGGAATCTGATTTGTTAAACAGGTCACATGACTCGTTTAAACCAATCAGATTCACATCTGGATGTGGCTCAGATCTGATTCAGGCTGGATTTGGCTGCAGTGTAAATCTGGAATCCTATTGGTTCACGATCTGTGCCATGGCCCGCCTCCCTGTGGTAAAGTGACAGACTTTCCCACTTAATTTGTACTTTACCTTATAACTTAATGGTCTGCAACAAACAGTTTGAATGCTAGTATGTGCACTAACTGTATTTGGAGAGTTTGTTTCATTCTTTCTGCCTTAATAATCATTATTATTCATTTCGATGACAAATAACACTCACAAAATTGGTTGGTTTAAAATGTATTTATTCAAAATCTCTGCTTTACTAAACAACTTACTTACTTCCTACTACTGGTCAAGGAAGATCAAAGAAGGAATGGACACCAACGTCATTTTAGGCTCCATGGCCATCCACCATGACGGCCTTGGGTGGCGGAAGTGGCACCGGAGTTTCGGTGAATAACGTTAGCGTCTATGAGCTTCGGCTGGGACAGCTCATGAACAAAAAATAATTCTGAACGATAGTGACCTTTATAAAACACTCAGCTCAGGAATATAAAAGAAAACATGTCACACATTGTTTTGTGCTGTGTTGCTTTTCGGTGAGTACACTGTATAACATTATAGAGGCATCTAAAGAGCACAATTTACGTTTCTGAACTAGATAGTATCGCGAGACTCTCCACCATTCCCTGTCTGGAATCCAAATCTCGCGATAGCTCCGAGACAGAAACAGCCACCGCCGCTGTTTAGCTGCCTCAATAACATTATGTATCGTGCACATCGAAAAGCAAGTGATTGTAAAAATACCTGTGATATGTCTTCTTTTATATTCCTGGAGCGATTATACAACAAAGGTCTCAATCGTTCAGAATTATTTTTTGTCCATGAGCTGTCCCAGCCGAAGCTCATAAACGCCAATGTTATTTATCGAGCTTCCGTTGCAAGTTCCGCCACCCAAAGTGTCATGGCGCATGGACCGTGGTGTCCCAACTTCCGGGTGGTTTCTCCTCCTTCTTTGAACCTTCTTGCTACTGGTCACTGATCCTCCAAAAGAGTCACACCTGTGTCCAAGGCTCCATTTATAGTGAGGAACAGGGTGATTGGGTTGTACCATTTGGCAGGGGAGTGTGAATTGGGAAGCTTTTATTGTCTATTTAAAGGACTGAAGTTACTTAACTGCTAAGAATGCTTACTTCTATGGTTGATGGTTTATTATCATTGATTGTGAAATGTTTCTCAGTACGTTCCTTGATTTAAAGGTGAAGTTGCAGTGTTCCTTGGTCAAGGAGAGTTGGTTTAAACCAAGGAGGATTTCATTCAGCCTGTAGGACATGCCCACTGCAGTTCCACCATGTGACTGGCTTTTGACCAATGGCAATTTTACTAGCTTGTCTGTGTTTTTTGGCACGGCAGCCATGTGTGTTTACATTTACAAGAAAACACTTGGTAAGGTAAGGTAAGGTATGCTTGAACAGTGCATGACCCGTGGGTGCACATTGTGTACATTAAAAGGCAAGATTTTAATGATTCTGGCAATGGAGGACATTGAAGATTTTATCATTGTGGGCTCGCCTGGAAGGCGAGCACACGTATGTTATCTTCATTATTTATTAGTGTGGTTGCCCTAACAGGGCAACACACTATAGTTCTAGGGAAACTTTATTTCCATATTCTTTCTAGATAAACCTTTTTTCGGCGCGTTTCACAGCCCACAGTTTTTGCGCCACACACTCGCGCCATATGTCAAATCGACCGGCTTCATCGGGAATCGTGTGCTTATATTTTGCTAAGAGAAAAGTTGTATTGTTTAATTGATATGAATTTATTAGTGAATTAATTTTCCCCATTGACTTGGGAAAATGCAGAAACTCACATTCAAATATTTTTCTCTCGCAAACCATAGGAGCTACAGTTTCAAAACTTGGAGAGGAGATTCATACTTATTGCAGGGATTAATCAAAAAATTAATACATCACTCGGCCTCATGGTGGCGTTATAACAGCCCACTTTACGTTTTGGCCTGTAACTCTTGAACCGTAGGTCGGAAAATTAAAATTATTTTTTCCCTGGATTCCTTGGGTCATGACGCATCTCCCCATATAGGCCACGTCAGGATAGATTTTCCGCCATTTTGAATTTTCTTCAAAACACACTTTTTGCTCCTTTTCCCACATATTTTCTCCAAATGTCACAAAAATCGGTACACAATATCTCTGGATCCATGCGATAAACATATTCAAGCGATATTTCGATAGTCCATACCGTTCGTCCGGAAGAGGCTTCCAAAATTAGCAAGAGGGGCCTGTTTCGCCAAAAATAGCCATAAATCACAAACGAAACATCCAGTCAACACCAAATTTTAACCACAAGTCGCGGGTGGGATATTCAACGAATCCCCAAAAGCATTTCCACTTCGACCCTTAGGGGGCGCCACAAACACGCAAAACGTAACCGTTTCAGGCCAAAACGCGTTTTTCAGGGGGAACGACCCTCTCAAAACGAAACACAAACGATCTCGGGAGCGACGCGACAACGTAATCGCCTTGTGAAACTCGTGGGAGGAGCCTAATACTTAAAAACAAGACGCCGTATCCTTACATCACAAACGCAGGATCCGAACGGCACCTTTTAGAATCGCCCATCGCGCGGCCCCGACGGTATCCGTCCAGACGTCGTCTCCCTCGGGCCCCTGCGTTTTCCTCGGGGTCCGGGCGGCGCATCCCCGCGACTCGCGCCGGGGCGGGTCGGCAACCACACTCGCAATTTCACAAATTGCAAATTTTCTAGTTTATCTATCAGTCAGTATCTCCTCAATATTTTGGCGCGATTCATCTCTTAAACGCTTACACCTTTCAACACCATTCAAATTTTTATGTGTTCAGCTTACTGAGGACACGTGTGCTTGTATTTTTCGTTTTGAAATGTTTTGTAGTATAAATATAAAAAAATAAAAATGTTTAACTTTAAGCACCCAATGCATTTCCAATGGGTTTAGTGAGTGGGGACAGAGTGGAGAGAAGGATAATAGACCCATGTTTATGTTAAGGCGCTGTGGCTGCAATGTTCACACTTCAGATATGCTATCTATATCATTGCGTTCACACAGGTCTGCTCTCTGATTTGATCCAAATATCTAAGCTTTGTGATGTATATATTCTGAGTTAAAACTACAAATATCTATAAATGTCCCTCTCCACTCTACTGATTGAGACAGCTGTGATTAAAGGCCTGTCTGTCATTGGCTGTTCTGTGGTGCTGCAAAGTAACCAAGTACATTTACTCAAGTATATACAAGTACTTGTACCTACAGTACAATTTTGAGGTACTTTTACTCTACTTTCCATTTTTGTTACATATACTCTACTATAAATACAGCATTTGACAGCCTCAGTTACTTGTTACTTTGCAGATTGTATTAATGTATTGTATTATTAATAAAAAACATAGATGGACCACTTAATACTGCTATGAAGTTGATCTACAATGTGCGCACGCACGCACGCACGCACGCACGCACGCACGCACGCGCGCGCGCGCACACACACACACACACACACACACACACACACACACACACACACACACACACACACAACTGTTACTGTGTTACTGTGGAGACGTTTGCTTGTATTTGTCTTTGAGACATGTTTTGTAGTGTTTTAGAAATTTTACTTAAAAAGAATAAGGTTTTAGGATACCGGGCAATGGGATTTACAGTATATATCCTAGAACCCGCAGGGACAATCAGCCGTATTAGTGGTTGTTGTTGGTTTTCAGGGAGATATCACAACCAATGCATTTTCAAATCAGAACCACAAACACAATAAAAGTCATGCTACACTCCTCAGTCTGGAGTGGCCACAAAGAAGAACGCCTTGGTTATAGACATAGTGGAGGACAGATGTGATCTGGGATTGTTAACCTACAGTATATGCACTCAATATACACCTCTAGAACACATAGAATATGTACAGTAAGGTTCAGTAGAGTACAGTAAAAGTACAGTAAGGTTCAGTAGAGTACAGTAAAGTACAGTAAGGTACAGTAAAGTACAATAAAGTACAGTAAAGTACAATAAAGTACAGTAAGGTACAGTGGAGTACAGTAAAGTACAGTAGAGTACAGTAAAGTACAGTATAGTAAGGTACAGTAGAGTACAGTACAGTAAGGTACAGTACGGTACAGTAGAGTACAGTATAGTATAGTACAGTAAGGTACAGTACAGTACAGTAAGGTACAGTAGAGTACAGTAAAGTACAGTACAGTAAGGTACAGTAGAGTACAGTAAAGTACAGTAAGTTACAGTAGAGTACAGTAAAGTACAGTAAGGAACAGTACAGTAGAGTACAGTAAAGTACATTAAGTTACAGTACAGTACAGTACAGTACAGTACAGTACAGTACAGTACAGTAAGGTGCAGTACAGTATAGTACGGTACAGTACAATACTGTAAGGTACTGTACCTTACAGTACCTTAAAGTATCCTATTTGTTGGGTTGGAAGCGAGCCCACACTGTTTCGAAGGAACAGTATTTCTAGTTATCATTATTATTGGCAAGAATGCTTGTGCTTGAATTGAAATTGAAACTGTATTTACCACTGGCTGCTATAAGCTGCCTGCATTACACAAGCTGTAATAATCAAACCTTTTCAATCGTTGTCTGGTTCTGGTCTTATATTTTATTTAAAAAGTACATGCTATTCTTGTGTGACCCTTAATTTAGGATTTGTATTAATCCCAGACTTAAAATTATGAGTAATGTCAACACCACCAATAATGATGATAGTTATCTGCACATATAAACATAATGAGCACTGGAGCAGTGGAACCACTGTTTGTTATGTTGTGGGCACTTCTGTTCTTGTGGAGCTCTTGCTGTGACAAAGTTTAGATACAGTAGTAGGCTTACAGTAGTGTCATTGCTATAACTTGGTATCTGGAATGTGATGTTGCTGCAGGGTTAACTATGGGTAGCCTATAATGGGGCTGTTAAGTCTGACATCATTTTGTAGGCAGAGGAGAACTTTTGGGGCCAAAAGGCCCCAGCACCCATGAATATTTTTACTATTTTTACTATTTACAAATTTTTCTTCTATTTGTTGTTGAAAGGAAAGTGGTAGAATTATACTTTAGTCGTTATTTTTGTCTCAGATCTGTTGAAATAGCGAGGGACAGATATTGGCCGCGTTTCCCAAAGCAATTTTGAGTGCTCGTAAGCTCAGGCATGGTCGTAAAGACCAAAATCGTCCTTCGCAGCTTGCGCAGGCACCTGTCAATCAAGAGCAACGAGGGCTTTCAGGAAACCGGTCGTCTCGTACAATGGAACCAAATAGCTGTGATGACGGTTGAATGCACACCTCATACGAATGGCCACCGTAAGGAGGATTTTAGAAGCAAACACCTTTCCCGCAAGTTTCCCACGGGTGCTGCAGACGTGTCTGTACGATGTTTTTTTTAAGGGTGCGCCGGGGCGCCCGTAAGCACCCTTCATAGAAAACTGTGGATGGTAGAGTAGGCTATTCTACACACCTGCTATACAAAATAAACAAGTGAACTATATATTTATATTTATATAATAAATAAATAAATAAAACATACAAAGGTGAACTATATGTTTTATGTTATGCGTGTCGCTTGCTTTGATATAGGTCTATAGGCTACGGAGAAATAGCGCACCACAACACACACTTATATAAAAAAGAACAAGCTTATAGGCTGCCTCATTTGTTAAGTGGGTCCGTGGACCAGTGGGTGTCCCCTCTCCCCAGCTAAAAGGCATGCAGTGATGCGTGAAAGCGGTGATAGAACTCGGACCATCCAGTCGCTGGTCCAACACACAACCCCTCGTGCCAACACGACTCAGCGACAACCAGCCCGCTCAGAGAGTCGGCTGGAGCCAGGCACTCAGCATCCTACACTCTGAGAGGTAGCCTACAAATTTGAACCAATTGGTTCCCAACCTGCAAACCTCCAAACCAAAATACAACCCTGCGCCTCCTTAGCCCCTCGTGCGTCGTGCCAACACAACACTGAGGTAAAGAGACAGGGCTGTTATATTTTAAGGCCACTTTTAACCGCACAGATTCGGCGACGATTCGGCGGCGGAAGGCAGCGGATAGCGTCGGTTGCCGAACGGGAGCTCATCGTCAGGTTTTCGGCAGCGGGTTGGGAATGTTATCGACCGAAAACTGGGAAACTGGACTTGCCCGGTTTTGTTGAGTCGGTCCCTTGCCCGTCGGCAGTGAAATGAGCCCCAACGAGAGCGGATAAAAGACAACACACAATCCGCTGGTAGCTATCTGTTTGGCATACATACTGTTTCCACACAGTCACAGAGGACACCGAGACAACAACTGAATAAAGTGGGCGCGAGTGAACTGCTTGCCTAGCGCGATGTAGTAAGGTGCTTGATTGTATAGGGGGTGAGGACTGGGCGGGTCCTTGCAAAAATCGTCCACTTCCGCCCGCCATGTTCGTTGCTATCTTTCTTGTAAGACTCTTTGATAAAAGGAAGCGATGACCGGAGAACAGCATTGACAGTTCGCTGGTTGTAGATAAGATGGATTGGTCAATGCAAGTGTACTCTATTACAAGTCGAAGTCCAGTAGGCCTATTCAAAATTTACATGAGTAAAAGTATAAAAGTATTGGTAATGGTATCAAAATGTACTTAAAGTACCAACAGTAAAAGTAGGCCTCATTGTGCAGAATGTCCCTTTCAAGTTATCAAAACATCTTTTGAAAATAGCATGGATCTAACATTGTAAGCTTGTAGATCGGCTATTTTCAAATGGTCAAAATATATGTATACTGAAGTGGTTCATGATGTTTTGTAATAATAATCAAAAGTATAGTAGGCCTAGCATTACTAACTAAAGTTTTGAAATAAATGCAGTGGAGTAAAAGCAGGCCTACAATATTTGGATCAGAGATGTAGTGGAGAAGAAGTAAAAATATTGGCAAAGTACAAAAGTGTAGGCCTACTTAAGTACAGTACTTAAGTAAATATACTTAATTACTTTATACCACATAGGGTGCCTACAGCCAGTTATTGGGCCACTGCCAAGACCACTTGCAATTTGACTCGGCCATTACTCGGTCAATTTTCATCAAAAAATTAAAATTTAAACGTGTCCATATTCACTGGAATGTCTGCTTTCATTTGCTGGTGCTCATTATTGTCTCCCAATAAAAAGATATCACGCTAAAATCTGTCCATGCATGAGCGCAGAAAGAGCACAAGCAGATCAGAACAGCCATCACATTCATCCATTGCTTTGGAAATAAAGATCGGTTTATAATAATATAACATTCCCTATAAACAGTAAAATGTGTGTGATCGTTATGTTGATCAAATATGGTTTTATTGAAATGCAATCAAAGCCTAGAGCAATTGAAGTAAAAGTATCGTTGCTTGCTCAACAAGTAGAACTAGTACAGACTGATCTTGATGCATCCAAGACCTAGCAATGGCAATGGCCGCCAAAGTGGGTGGAGCTAAGCCCCGAATCTTGCGGTGATGTCATAACCGACAGTCCCTATAATATCCACGTTTCAACTGGGTCCAGTTTGGTTTAGATTACCTCCTCTTTCAGCTGTGAAAAGCTGGATGTGTGCTTCAGCGTATGACGGTGCGTGTCGAGCATAGCAGACATACAAGCTCACAACGCTTCAAGTTCCGACATGTTGTGAGCTTGTAGCTCTGATATTTTCTATGCGCGACGTCACACGGAGGCAGAACGCTGAAGCAGCAACAAGCTGTTGTGAAAGTGTCAGATCATGATACAATTTTAAATGATTATGATTGGTTTTAAAGGTTGTTCTACTTTATCCAAATAATAATATAAATAGGCTTAATAACAGCATTTTCCGACAGCGACGGCATGCAGGGACGATCAACTATGGAGTGAAAATAGCCTTTCAGACTACTGCCACCTCCTGGTTTGGAATGGTATTTCATGCGATCTCTCCGCGCATGCGCACAATTGCATACAGTAAGTACAGTCGGCATACAGTCGGCAGACGAAGTTCTGTGCAGTTCTTTGCAGTCCTTTGCAAGTTCTTTGCAGTCCTTTGCAGACTTTTTGGTGTGGAGAGGCCTTTAGTTTGGACGTTCGAAGCCAGGAACCAAATGATTCCCAAATGCAACCCACATTTTGAGAGTGTAGGATGACGATCGCCCGGCTCAGCACACTCAGTGAGCGAGCGAACTGGTTCTCCAGCGCTGAGTCTGAAATCAGGCTAGGAAGATGAGGGTCGCCCTATAATTATTACAGCCAAGACGGGGTGACAACAGCCTTATGCCTCATTCACACTACAGATATATAGTTGAACGTTTTGCTTGGTAATTCAATGTAATCTCAATGTAAACCAGCTTTAAAGGCTGGATTCCAAGGACAGCCGACATGCCCAGCCTTTAAAGCTGGTTTCCATTGAGATTACATTGAATTACCAAGCAAAACGTTCAACTATATATCTGTAGTGTGAATGAGGCATGAGGAGGTGAACACAGCAGGCTTAATAGCATGATGAGTTGTGTGTTGGACTAAGCATTGAGAGCCTTGGGTTCGACTCCCGCTTTAGTAGATCGAATGATACAGAGACCCCCCGAGTATCATTTTGAGAACCAATACTCTAGTCTACAATACTGTCATATTAGGCCTAGCCTATGAAATAAAAAATATAAAAAATATTTAAGACGGGCAGTTAAGTCAATTTGTGCAGTCAGTTATATGCCAAAAGGCAACAGGCTCAGCGCTTTGCAGCTTTGCATGTAGTTTGAAATTAAAACAAGAGGGTTGTACAGTCAGTTTAGCTGCTACCAACAGCGCTAAAAGTGTGTTAATTTTCAGCGTTGTATGGTCTATTGATGGGCCGAGTACAATCACACAAACCAACAGCTGAAATTCATTTGGGAGCGCAGCTGCTGAGTGCTGACGTCCTATCAATCGAAGCCCAGAGCCATTCAGGGAGAGTTGCATCATGTCCGTTCACATGGGGCCAGAGTTGGCAGAACTCTCTAATAAAAGGCTCTGGCCAGCCTACTGGCGTGCGAAGGCTGTTTTACGAGAGGCGCTTACAAGCGCGTTTGAGAAACGTCATAATCGTAAGGACCGCAGCCGAGCGAAGGCCCTCGTACGACCTGCGCTTTGGGAAACACGGCCATTGATAATAAATCTGCTTGGAGGTCTGACTACAAAATGATGTCACACTTAAAAGCCCCATAGTAAGCTGGCTGTGGAACACGTAGTGACAAGTTGTCCAATAACACGAGAGAAGTTATCATGGGGTCAAGTGGCCTCAAGAAAAGGACATTTGTGCTTTGAGGTTTGAGGTTCTTCCTTGGCCTCCAGGAAGTGTGCATGAAACGTTTAACGCTGATCGGTCCAACAGTGTAGGACGGACAAGCAAACACACGGACGCACAGTAGAGTTCTCAACGTTCCTGAAAATTAAGGCCCGGCCCAAAGTTAACCACTGGGTGCTGACCAGTACAACCACATGGCATGGCAGAAAATGGGTTGACAAGGTCCTATCTGCAATGTCAGAGGACAATTAAGTTAATTTGAAAAAGACATAAAGAGGGAAAAGTCATGATGCCTACGTTGTTACAACGGTAACCAAAGCAGATATGTCGACGCAGGGTGGCTTTGGGTTGACGTTGTTAAAATCAGTCTGAACACACAGATCAGATCTGGTCACTTGCAAATGCAGTGTGAACAGTCAGGCCAAAAGATCGGATTTGAGAAATCAATCAGATTTGGTCTAGCGTTGACTGCAGTCTAAATCCAGCTTAGCAGGAATATTATCCCTGTTTTATCCATGTCTGGATTCACTCACACTGGATTCTCAACTGGAACTGAACTGTTCAACACTTGATGAACTGAACTGAACTGAACTGAACTGAACTGATCTGATCTGATCTGATCTGATCTGATCTGAACTGATCTGATCTGATCTGATCGGATCTGATCTTATCTGATCTGAACTGATCTGAACAGCACTGAACTGATCTGAACTGATCAACAGTGATGTCCTGAGCAGCACTGATGGAGGCTCTCTGTCGCCAGCGTCTTTATGTGCGACACGTCAGCTCTACTTATCTGATCATCATGTGGTTTCGCTGGAAAGTCTCAGCATTCTTGATGACAGGAAGCTGAACCAACCTGCCCTACATAAGACAGAAGAGCACATAGGCATCACCATGGAGGACCACTGAAGTCTGCAGGTGACAAAATGGAGGACCACTGAAGTCTGCAGGTGACAACATGGAGGATGTGTGAGATGGACATTTATCACACCATGTGACTGCTGACCAAACGTTCCCTTGATGAGGACACCATGTTCTAAATATAAATAAACTAGAACTGCACTCTGTCGAGGGCGCCAACTTGCGTCTTGTGCACAAGTAGGCCTACTTGTGTACTAGCAGAGAGCACCACTGGTGATGCCAGTGAATTCACCACTGGCATCACTAGGAATGCTGGTCCCTCATTGGCTGTTAATGATGACGTTGCCAGAAATGCTGGTCCCTGATTGGGCTACGGGCTTAAACAAAGTAGGACACCGACATACATAGCCAGCCGATCGCAGTACTTGTGCACTCTGCTGGCGCAAGAAATGATGAACTACATTGCACTCTGTCAATGTGCCAACTTGCTCCTTGTGCACTCATAGCCAATATCCCTACTAATAATTGAACGCCAAAACCCACGGGGTCCCGAGACAGCATGTGAAGGGTCTCACAGAACACGTTCGGTTCTACAGACTCCAACTGTCGCACACGGATAGCTCAGATTCTTGCTCATGTTCTTAGCTGCTTCCCCTGCCGTTAATGTACGCATTAATGTCATATTAATGTCATAAGAAGTGCCAATGTCATATGAATATTTTTGCATTTTAAATATCATCCATTAAGACAGCTACCTACATTAATGACAGTTTAATTGACAGCGATGCATCACTTCAAACTTTAGCCAGTATTATTTGCATGAATTACCTGCTTAAGTATAGGAGGACGACCAAGAGCAGTTGGGCACGTTTTGTTCCATATGTCTACACGTTTCAGAGAGCATGGTAAATATTAACTGTTGCCTTAAAGTCTTGTTTAAACTTTATTATATTATTCCATAATGCACAACGCTGTTTTCACTCATTGGCTTGATGAGCCTGTGTTCCGTCAGCAGCACTAAGGGGCCCAATAGAGCCTCCTGTCATACCGGTGGGCATTTCAAAACAAGGATATTTGTAATGCGATCACACATGCGATATACAGCTCCGTCTGTATACATTATTATTTTATTATACAGACAGCACAGGTTGGCCTGACTCGGCCACTGGACACTGCTCCAACACATTTTGCCCTAAAATCACGCTGCGACCTGGCGGTCGCTTATCTCCCGATTAGGGAGTCTTACTGGTTAGTTAGGTTGATAGAATGCAGCCAGGGGGCAACCTGGCATCCTGGCATTCTGGCTTTATGGCGATATGTAATTATTGCATCATGGCATTATCACATTATCACATTCTCACATTCTTGTAGCCTGGCATTTTGGCATCATGGCACTTGTTGGAGCCAAATTGGTCTTTTGGTTTATTTTGTTTTTATTTAATTTGTATTAATAGTGCGGCCTTGGTAATAACGATGGCGTCATGTCAATCACAATAGATTGGCATTGTTAATCACCATGACAACCACCGCAGGCGGTGGTTACCCACTTATACCTGTCACCATGACAACCACCACAGGGGGTGGTTAGTTACCCACTTATACCTGTCTGTGGGTGATTGTGGGCAGGTGTGCAATGGGGAAAGCCACACCGTTTTCGACCGCGATTCATGTGCCTGTATAAGCTGGCCAGTGGCGTCAGTTCAGAAAAAGGTAAGGTATGGCAACATGACTGGTGTATTGCACGTGCGCGAAGACACCAGTCATGTTGCCATACCTTAGCAACAGGCATGATACATTTATTTTAAGAAGTACATTCTATTGTTTCCCCCCAAAATGTCTATGGTTTGTCTGGAACAATTGTTCAAGTGCGGCTAAACTTGACATAATATAGTAAACGTGCCACAATTAACAATAATGAATTACACCTGTGCAGCTGACCTGCAGAACCTGGGAATATACCATTCTGTCAAGATGGGGAGAATAAAAGTGTGGAGAATATAATACCTTGTTAAAGTGACCATTTTGTCTGACGTCTGTCTGTCTGTCACAGCGTTTCTCCTCAGTGGCTGGAGCAATTGATCTGAAATCGCATCACCATTAGCATATGAACACACCTGACATAACTGTGAAGCCCGTTTGTCACTTTCACAAATCATATGCTGTATATTAGCATTGTTATGGTGTATCTATATCTATTCTGCATCTAGCATGAGGCATATCTATTCTGCATCTAGCATGAGGCAACGTGTGTGTGTGTGTGTGTGTGTGTGTGTGTGTGTGTGTGTGTGTGTGTGTGTGTGTGTGTGTGTGTGTGTGTGTGTGTGTGTGTGTGTGTGTGTGTGTGTGTGTGTGCACGCAGGCGGGTAGGCGGGTGTGTGGGGGGGGGGGGGGTGTTGTCTGGCCCTGTTACAGATGTTGTCCAAAAATCATGCAGATCGGTACACAGTATCTCTATAGCCATTAAACGAAACGGGTATTTCTTACATTGATGCTCCTACATATTATCATGCAAGCACCAGTTAAAGTTACTTTCCATCCCTCATATACTGTGTGCACAGTGCACATCCCATAACCCACACACTGCACATCATTTCAGAGCTCATATCTTTGAAATTTAACAACATAATAACCATCACAGATAGACAAAGAGACATTCATGGATTTATATTTAAAAGTAACTTTTATTTCCCCCTGGACCCAGGGTATGGCAACTGCATACCCCTGCCATACCCAATTGACGCCCCTGAAGCTGGCGCTTCAATGTTTTATGACATCAAGTGAGTTTATGTTATCTGAACATCTGTTAATAAATGGATTGACATATCCAAAGATACAGCTTAACTCTGGACATTGAATGTATGTATGCACGCATCTGACTTAAACGAGTACCCAGTTGCCCCTCAGTAGAACCTATCGGAGGCTCTACAGCAATGTCATTCTGTCATTGCTGCATCCTCCTTATCTGATCAACATGTGGTTTCGTTTGGAAGTCTCAGCGTTCTTGAGGACAGGAAGCTGAACCACAACCTGCCCTACATACGACAGAGGAGCGCATAGGCATCAACATGGAGGACCACTGAAGTCTGCAGGAGACAACATGGAGGACCACTGAAGTCTGCAGGTGACAACATGGAGGATGTGTGAGATGGACGTTTATCACACTGTGACTGTGATGAGCACACCATGTTCTAAATTATAAATGAATGAATGAATGAAATATTGAACTAGCCTGCACTCTGTCAAAGTGCCAACTTGTACCAAATATGCATGGCTGTTAATTGTCACTTTTTGAAGAAAAAAAGTGCAACCACTAGACCACACAAAAGTAAGGTGATTAGTGTGTCTATAGCAGGGGTTCCTAAACTTTTTTTTTTTCTCAGGGCAACCCAAAAATATTGTTTTAATCCAAGGCACCCTACATTATAATTTTCACTCCCAGCAGTATATTTAAAGCATATCATCGTTGTCGGGTGGAAACCTTGTATGTCCAAAACCGTTCGTTTTGTATTTATCATCTATAAAATGTACTAAACTAGTGAAATCAGCAGATCTATGTGGTAGCAGATATCGGCTCTCAAGTGGACTCTGTGATTATCAACTCTCAAGCCAGAGACAGCACGTCTGTACTTCCACAGGCTTATTTTACATACTATAGGCTCCTGGGACACCTGCTGTGATTAGCTATTGCCCACTCTCTTCAAAAGCCTACTGGTGTGAACTCAGCGGGGCGTCGACAGGCCAAATGTATTGTGAAGAAGGTTCCCTTTGTCAGGTCAAAGGGCCTTTTGGTGGAAGCAGATGTCATTTACATGCTAAAATAGTTACTTCAGGGGGGCTCAGGCACAGACTAGTAATACTCGTTTAAAATTGCTGCAATATAATTGTAGCTCATGGCATGCTCTAATGATTTAGCTAGGGCGCCCGAGTCTGCGACATTCGGGGTCGCCACAGCGGCCAAATCAAGTTGGGCTCCCATCGACTTTAGTGATGAAAAGTGATGAGTCATCACTTTTCAGAGTTTTGTGGGTGCTGTGGTGACCCCGAAGGTCGCCGACTCGGGCGCCCTAGCTAAATCATTAGAGCATGCCCTGAGCTACATCTGTGCAAAATTTTGCACTTTTAGACTGATTAGCACGAGAAAAAAAAACCCTAAGGCCTCCAACTAACATGAATACTCACCCATACGTGTATTGTTTTCTGAGGCCATTTCTAGCCCACAGAATGTTTTTCGTGCAAAAAAAATGCTTGCAATGGATTCAGCATCATGACAAACCCCTAGTTAGACCCCTCACATCCTACTTAAATACCCAGAAAAAAAAAGTTTTCAGGGTATTTTCCTCCTGTATAGAAAGTCGATGGGAGACCGACTCTAGCGGGTGATAACATCAATTAAGCTGGGTCTCAGAAGAAAGGGTCATCATACCAAAATGTAAACTAGAGACATGTAGGAAGTCAAAAATGTAAAACATTTACGGTCACCTTGGGTGGTACCAATTTGTGAAGATATCAGAATTGGCCCCAGGCCTATTCATGGAAAAAGACAGGGAAACCTAGCATTGCTCAGTGGTTTAGGGAACTATCTTTGTGCCTCCCTTTAGAAAGAATCACATACACTCTCAAAAACAAACAAGAGCTATTTGAGAAAATATGGGGGAACTTTATTCATTATGTCAAGGGCAACGACCTTTCTCATCTGATGGAGGAACCGGGAGTGGGGTAGACGATTTCCCTCTGCAGTCATTTACCCGGCCTTGTGGCATGGGAACCTGGGTGGTGTTGGTATGTGTGCTCTAAAGAAATAAATGTTATCATTAGTGGCCAAGGCCACGAAGTGGCAAATGGCCACTCATTGATATTGGACTTCATCATCATAACTATTATTATTATTCTTCCGCCACTTTTTCTCTAGCGGCTAGACCGTGCAGTCGCTTTTTACGAAACTCAGCAGTATGGCAGAGGACTATGCCAAACGGCTAAAACGCGAAGCTCGCAACAATCGGCCAAAGGGTGGCGCTGTAGGAAGACTTTGAAAAATGCCAACTTTGAACTGGTGTAGCTCATGCCCTGTTTCAGGTACAGCAATGAAACCTGTATACACTTATGCGTCTCCTCATGCCGAACAACTTTTACGCTCTGACTTTTGACCTCTGACCTTTACTTCTCCCACAATTTTGAATTATATGAAAAACAGTCAAAATCTATCTCCTTCGCGTAACGTGCGCAAAACTTTTTTTTACATGAACTTTGGACCAATACGGTCAGATCTGTCTCGGCGGATTTATTTTAAAGCGAAACATTATTTTTTAATAATTCACTCAATATTGCAGTTTTATGCAAATTATTCTTCTGCCTCTAAATCATACATGCAAAGTGACACGTTCATGGCATTTGGCAAATATGTAGAGGGTTAGTCCAAATATCACTGAAAGCAATCTTACTCCAATTGGCCAAAGGGGGGCGCTATACGAAGCGCTTGAAAACTCAAACTTTAAAGGGGCATAAGTCATGCCTCGTTTCGTTTGAAGACATGCAACTTGCTTACACGCGTGCCTTGACTCAAGCGGAAGACATCTGTGTCTTTGTTAAGTAAGCTCCGCCCTTAGATTTTCCGCCATTTTGAGCAGTTTGTAAAACACTTAAACCCGCTTTTATTCCGGAACTTTCGCGTCACGTGCACGGAACTTTTTTTACATGAACTTTGGACCAATATCTAAAGATCTGTCAGATCGGATTTTTTAAAAATTGAAACATGCTTTTTTAATAATTCAATCAACATTGCAAGTTTTATGCAAATTATTCTTCTGCCTCTAAAACATACATGCAAAGTAAAATTTTCATGATGAACTACTGTAGAGGGTAAGTCCAAATATCACTGAAAACAAAAAGAATCATATTTGAATTGGGGACCCCCCACCCTGACGTGAGTAGGGTTTTCCCATGATCTGGGCCTTAGGCTAGATGCAGAATAGAGCTGGGACGTTCGCGAACGAATCGAATCTTTTGAACAGCTCTTTGAAGTGAACGTTGGGATCCGGTTCGCGCAGTAGAGAGCCGTTCATTTGGGGGGGAGACCCCCTCCCCCCAATTCAACATCTCCTTGCTACTCCACTGAGTACTGACTGAGTACAGTGAGTGAGTGAGAGAGAGAGAACAAGTGGAGGAGCGAGTTCATTGTTGCCTGCTTGTTTTTTTTGGTGTTTTATGAATAACAAAAGTCAAGGTAGCTTAATTTACACACACATTTTATGAAAAGGGTAAATACTAAATTGTGATCTCAACTGTCAGCAGAGGAATGTGGTGCCACCTTGTGGATTCATGTTTAAACAAATTCTTCTTAAAAATATATGAATATACAAGGAGCCAAATGAGCCAGTCTTTTGAACGGCTCTTTTTAGTGAGCCAGATCGATGGTACTGTCTCACTTCAAAGAGCCATAAATCCCACCTCTAATGCAGAATAGACCCAAACACAGCTGCCCAGCAATTTGCAATCAAACCACACCCAGTATAAAGTCAGTCTTTCTGCAGTAACTTGCTCAGTGTGGTCCACAACACTGGAGGTGTTACAGGCAGCAGGTATGTACTCTTTATTTATTTCAACAACTATTCCAAGTTCTGACAGTTTCATTCATTCACTAGAAAAATATTGTTCCTTCGAAACAATTGTGGGCTCGCTTCAAGCCGGAAAACAATGGCTATAAAAGTACAAAATGTCAAGATCGCAGGCAGTGCTCTCTTTGACGTTACTGACGTCAATGATTGGTCCATTTTGTTCCAAAAATGTGTTGTGCAAAAGTTGACCCACTGGTGGCGCTATAACAGGCCAATGTAAGAAGGGTGGTATCTGTTCCTTGACCTATTGGGAATGTGCTTGCAAGATTTCACGCACATTGCAGGCTGTGTTCATGATTTGAGGTGTTTTTGGCTTTGTCCACTTTATCGCTGCTTGCAGCTATATTCATTATTATAATTTTTTTGTGTGTGTGCACTTCATAGGCATATTAGATAAAGGTCCTTAGATTGTGTATAGAATGTTTCATGCAAATTGCAAAAAAAAAAATCCTAACGGGTTTAAGCGTTTCACAAACTGCTCAAAATGATATAGCGCCCCCCTTTGGCCAATTGGGGTAAGATTGGTTTTAGTGATATTTGGACTAACACTCTACATCTTTGCCAAATGCCATGAACATGTTACTTTGCATGTATGATTTAGAGGCAGAAGAATAATTTGCATAAAACTGCAATATTCATTGAATTTATTTAAAAAAGCATGTTTCAATTTTAAAGAAATCCGATCTGACAGATCTTTAGATATCGGTCCAAAGTTCACGTAAAAAAAGTTTTGTGCACGTGGAGCGAAAATTCCAGAATAAAAGCGGGTTTACGCGTTTTACAAACTGCTCAATATGGCGGAAAATCGAAGGGCGGAGCTTACTTAACAACGACACAGATGTCTTCCGCTCGAGTCAAAGCACGCGTGTAACAAGTTGCATGTCTTCAAACAAAACGAGTCATGACTTATGCCCGTTTGAAGTTTGAATTTTCAAACGCTTCGTATAGCGCCCCCCTTTGGCCGATTGGAATAAAATTGGTTTCAGTGATACTTTGACTAACCCTCCACATCTTTGCCAAATGCCATGAACGTGTAACTTTGCATGTATGATTTAGAGGCCGAAGAATAATTTGCATAAAACCGCAATATTGATTGAATCATTAAAAAATTATATTTCACTTTAAAAAAAATCTGGTTGATCAATCTGACCGTATTGGTCCAAAGTTCATGTGAAAAAAGTTTTGGGCACTTGACGCGAAAATCCCAGGAGGAGATAGATTTTTACTGTTTTTCATATAATTCCGAATTGTGGGAGACCTAAAGGTCAGAGGTCAAAAGTTAGAGGGTAAAAGTTGTTCGGCATGAGGAGACGCATAAGTGTATACAGGTTTCATGGCTGTATGTATAACACAGCATGAGCTATACCTGTTCAAAGATCGCACTTTCGAAGGCTTCCTACAGCGCCACCATTTGGCCGATTGCTGTATAAAGTAATAGCACACGTCGCCACTGTAAGCTGAACCCATTGATGTTTTTATTTTCATTTTCTCACTAAGTATGTAGGAGTAGAAAGGAACCGAAGATCCCGTCTACTGTTGACTGACTGATAGATAAACTAGAAAAATATTGTTCCTTCGAAACAATTGTGGGCTCGCTTCAAGCCAGAAAACAATGGCTATAAAAGTACAAAATGTCAAGATCGCAGGCAGTGCTCTCTTTGACGTTACTGACGTCAAAGATTGGTCCATTTTGTTCCAAAAATGTGTTGTGCAAAAGTTGACCCGCTGGTGGCGCTATAACAGGCCAATGTGAGAAGGGTGGTATCTGTTCCTTGACCTATTGGGAATGTGCTTGCAAGATTTCACGCACATTGCAGGCTGTGTTCATGATTTGAGGTGTTTTTGGCTTTGGCCACTTTATCGCTGCTTGCAGCTATATTCATTATTATTATTTTTTTGTGTGTGTGCACTTCATAGGCATATTAGATAAAGGTCCTTAGATTGTGTGTAGAATGTTTCATGCAAATTGCAAAAAAAAATCCTAACGGGTTTAAGCGTTTCACAAACTGCTCAAAATGATATAGCGCCCCCCTTTGGCCAATTGGGGTAAGATTGGTTTTAGTGATATTTGGACTAACACTCTACATCTTTGCCAAATGCCATGAACATGTTACTTTGCATGTATGATTTAGAGGCAGAAGAATAATTTGCATAAAACTGCAATATTCATTGAATTTATTTAAAAAAGCATGTTTCAATTTTAAAGAAATCCGATCTGACAGATCTTTAGATATCGGTCCAAAGTTCACGTAAAAAAAGTTTTGTGCACGTGGAGCGAAAATTCCAGAATAAAAGCGGGTTTACGCGTTTTACAAACTGCTCAATATGGCGGAAAATCGAAGGGCGGAGCTTACTTAACAACGACACAGATGTCTTCCGCTCGAGTCAAAGCACGCGTGTAACAAGTTGCATGTCTTCAAACAAAACGAGTCATGACTTATGCCCGTTTGAAGTTTGAATTTTCAAACGCTTCGTATAGCGCCCCCCTTTGGCCGATTGGAATAAAATTGGTTTCAGTGATACTTTGACTAACCCTCCACATCTTTGCCAAATGCCATGAACGTGTAACTTTGCATGTATGATTTAGAGGCCGAAGAATAATTTGCATAAAACCGCAATATTGATTGAATCATTAAAAAATTATATTTCACTTTAAAAAAAATCTGGTTGATCAATCTGACCGTATTGGTCCAAAGTTCATGTGAAAAAAGTTTTGGGCACTTGACGCGAAAATCCCAGGAGGAGATAGATTTTTACTGTTTTTCATATAATTCCGAATTGTGGGAGACCTAAAGGTCAGAGGTCAAAAGTTAGAGGGTAAAAGTTGTTCGGCATGAGGAGACGCATAAGTGTATACAGGTTTCATGGCTGTATGTATAACACAGCATGAGCTATACCTGTTCAAAGATCGCACTTTCGAAGGCTTCCTACAGCGCCACCATTTGGCCGATTGCTGTATAAAGTAATAGCACACGTCGCCACTGTAAGCTGAACCCATTGATGTTTTTATTTTCATTTTCTCACTAAGTATGTAGGAGTAGAAAGGAACCGAAGATCCCGTCTACTGTTGACTGACTGATAGATAAACTAGAAAAATATTGTTCCTTCGAAACAATTGTGGGCTCGCTTCAAGCCAGAAAACAATGGCTATAAAAGTACAAAATGTCAAGATCGCAGGCAGTGCTCTCTTTGACGTTACTGACGTCAAAGATTGGTCCATTTTGTTCCAAAAATGTGTTGTGCAAAAGTTGACCCGCTGGTGGCGCTATAACAGGCCAATGTGAGAAGGGTGGTATCTGTTCCTTGACCTATTGGGAATGTGCTTGCAAGATTTCACGCACATTGCAGGCTGTGTTCATGATTTGAGGTGTTTTTGGCTTTGGCCACTTTATCGCTGCTTGCAGCTATATTCATTATTATTATTTTTTTGTGTGTGTGCACTTCATAGGCATATTAGATAAAGGTCCTTAGATTGTGTGTAGAATGTTTCATGCAAATTGCAAAAAAAAATCCTAACGGGTTTAAGCGTTTCACAAACTGCTCAAAATGATATAGCGCCCCCCTTTGGCCAATTGGGGTAAGATTGGTTTTAGTGATATTTGGACTAACACTCTACATCTTTGCCAAATGCCATGAACATGTTACTTTGCATGTATGATTTAGAGGCAGAAGAATAATTTGCATAAAACTGCAATATTCATTGAATTTATTTAAAAAAGCATGTTTCAATTTTAAAGAAATCCGATCTGACAGATCTTTAGATATCGGTCCAAAGTTCACGTAAAAAAAGTTTTGTGCACGTGGAGCGAAAATTCCAGAATAAAAGCGGGTTTACGCGTTTTACAAACTGCTCAATATGGCGGAAAATCGAAGGGCGGAGCTTACTTAACAACGACACAGATGTCTTCCGCTCGAGTCAAAGCACGCGTGTAACAAGTTGCATGTCTTCAAACAAAACGAGTCATGACTTATGCCCGTTTGAAGTTTGAATTTTCAAACGCTTCGTATAGCGCCCCCCTTTGGCCGATTGGAATAAAATTGGTTTCAGTGATACTTTGACTAACCCTCCACATCTTTGCCAAATGCCATGGATGTGTAACTTTGCATGTATGATTTAGAGGCCGAAGAATAATTTGCATAAAACCGCAATATTGATGGAATTATTAAAAAATTATATTTCACTTTAAAAAAAATCTGGTTGATCAATCTGACCGTATTGGTCCAAAGTTCATGTGAAAAAAGTTTTGTACGCTTAACGCAAAAATTCCAGGAGGAGATAGATTTTTACTGTTTATCATATAATTCCAAATTGTGGGAGATCTAAAGGTCAGAGGTCAAAAGTCAGAGGCTAAAAGTTGTTCGGCATGAGGAGACGCATACGTGTATACAGGTTTCATGCCTGTACCTCAAACACAGCATGAGCTATACCTGTTCAAAGTTCGCACTTTCGAAGGCTTCCTACAGCGCCACCATTTGGCCGATTGCTGTAAAAAGTAATAGCACACGTCGCCACAGTAAGCTGAACACATTGATGTTTTTATTTTCATTTTCTCACTAAGTATGTAGGAGTTGAAAGCGGACAAAGTATTGAGGAGAACTTGATATGTCTGATAGATAAATAATGACAATATCTAGAGTGTGCTCGCCTTATAGGCGAGCCCACAACTAGAAAAATATTGTTCCTTCGAAACAATTGTGGGCTCGCTTCAAGCCAGAAAACAATGGCTATAAAAGCACAAAATGTCAAGATCGCAGGCAGTGCTCTCTTTGACGTTACTGACGTCAAAGATTGGTCCATTTTGTTCCAAAAATGTGTTGTGCAAAAGTTGACCCGCTGGTGGCGCTATAACAGGCCAATGTGAGAAGGTTGGTATCTGTTCCTTGACCTATTGGGAATGTGCTTGCAAGATTTCACGCACATCCCAGGCTGTGTTCATGATTTGAGGTGTTTTTGGCTTTGGCCACTTTATCGCTGCTTGCAGCTATATTTATTATTATTATTTTATAATTTTTTTGTGTGCACTTCATAGGCATGTTAGATAAAGGTCCTTAGATTGCGTGTAGAATGTTTCATGCAAATTGCAAAAAAAATCCTAGAATAAAAACGGGTTTAAGCGTTTTACAAACTGCTCAAAATTATATAGTGCCCCCCTTTGGCCATTTGGGGTAAGATTGGTTTCAGTGATATTTGAACTAACCCTCTACACTATTTTGTCATGAAAATGTGACTTTGCATGTATGTTTTAGAGGCAGAAGAATAATTTGCATAAAAAATGCAATATTGTTTGAATTATTTAAAAAAGCATGTTTCAATGTTAAAGAAATCCGATCTGACAGATCTTTAGATATCGGTCCAAAGTTCACGTAAAAAAGGTTTTGTGCACGTGATGCGAAAATTCCAGAATAAAAGCGGGTTTACGCGTTTTACAAACTGCTCAAAATGGCGGATAATTGAAGGGCGGAGCTTACTTAACAACGACACAGATGTCTTCCGCTTGAGTCAAAGCACACGTGTAACAAGTTGCATGTCTTCAAACGAAACGAGTCATGACTTATGCCCGTTTGAAGTTTGAATTTTCAGACGCTTCGTATAGCGCCCCCCTTTGGCCGATTGGAATAAAATTGGTTTCAGTGATACTTTGACTAACCCTCTACATCTTTGCCAAATGCCATGAACGTGTAACTTTGCATGTATGATTTAGAGGCAGAAGAATAATTTGCATAAAACCGCAATATTAATTGAATTATTAAAAAATTATGTTTCAGTTTAAAAAAAATCTGGTTGATCAATCTGACCGTATTGGTCCAAAGTTCATGTGAAAAAAGTTTTGTGCACTTGACGCGAAAATCCCAGGAGGAGATAGGTTTTTACTGTTTTTCATATAATGCCAAATTGTGGGAGACCTAAAGGTCAGAGGTCAAAAGTTAGAGGGTAAAAGTTGTTCGGCATGAGGAGACGCATACGTGTATACAGGTTTCATGGCTGGACCTCAAACACAGCATGAGCTATACCTGTTCAAAGTTCGCACTTTCGAAGGCTTCCTACAGCGCCACCATTTGGCCGATTGCTATAAAAAATAATAGCACACTTCGCCACTGTAAACCGAACACATTGATGTTTTTATTTTCATTTTCTCACTAAGTATGTAGGAGTAGAAAGGAACCGAAGTTTTGAGGAGAACTTGATATAGTATAGCATAGTATAGAAACTAGAAAAATATTGTTCCTTCGAAACAATTGTGGGCTCGTTTCAAGCCAGAAAACAGTGGCTATAAAAGCACAAAATGTCAAGATCGCAGGCAGTGCTCTCTTTGACGTTACTGACGTCAAAGATTGGTCCATTTTGTTCCAAAAATGTGTTGTGCAAAAGTTGACCCGCTGGTGGCGCTATAACAGGCCAATGTGAGAAGGTTGGTATCTGTTCCTTGACCTATTGGGAATGTGCTTGCAAGATTTCACGCACATCCCAGGCTGTGTTCATGATTTGAGGTGTTTTTGGCTTTGGCCACTTTATCGCTGCTTGCAGCTATATTTATTATTATTATTTTATAATTTTTTTGTGTGCACTTCATAGGCATGTTAGATAAAGGTCCTTAGATTGCGTGTAGAATGTTTCATGCAAATTGCAAAAAAAATCCTAGAATAAAAACTGGTTTAAGCGTTTTACAAACTGCTCAAAATTATATAGTGCCCCCCTTTGGCCATTTGGGGTAAGATTGGTTTCAGTGATATTTGAAATAACCCTCTACACTATTTTGTCATGAAAATGTGACTTTGCATGTATGTTTTAGAGGCAGAAGAATAATTTGCATAAAAATGCAATATTGTTTGAATTATTTAAAAAAGCATGTTTCAATGTTAAAGAAATCCGATCTGACAGATCTTTAGATATCGGTCCAAAGTTCACGTAAAAAAAGTTTTGTGCACGTGATGCGAAAATTCCAGAATAAAAGCGGGTTTACGCGTTTTACAAACTGCTCAAAATGGCGGATAATTGAAGGGCGGAGCTTACTTAACAACGACACAGATGTCTTCCGCTTGAGTCAAAGCACGCGTGTAACAAGTTGCATGTCTTCAAACGAAACGAGTCATGACTTATGCCCGTTTGAAGTTTGAATTTTCAGACGCTTCGTATAGCGCCCCCCTTTGGCCGATTGGAATAAAATTGGTTTCAGTGATACTTTGACTAACCCTCTACATCTTTGCCAAATGCCATGAACGTGTAACTTTGCATGTATGATTTAGAGGAAGAAGAATAATTTGCATAAAACCGCAATATTGATTGAATTATTAAAAAATTATGTTTCACTTTAAAAAAAATCTGGTTGATCAATCTGACCGTATTGGTCCAAAGTTCATGTGAAAAAAGTTTTGTGCACTTGACGCGAAAATCCCAGGAGGAGATAGATTTTTACTGTTTTTCATATAATTCCAAATTGTGGGAGATCTAAAGGTCAGAGGTCAAAAGTTAGAGGCTAAAAGTTGTTCGGCATGAGGAGACGCATACGTGTATACAGGTTTCATGCCTGTACCTCAAACACAGCATGAGCTATACCTGTTCAAAGTTCGCACTTTCGAAGGCTTCGTGCAGCGCCACCATTTGGCCGATTGCTATAAAAAATAATAGCGCACTTCGCCACTGTAAACTGAACACATTGATGTTTTTATTTTCATTTTCTCACTAAGTATGTAGGAGTAGAAAGGAACCGAAGTTCCCGTCTACTGTCTGACTGACTGATAGATAAATAATGACAATATCTAAAGTGTGCTCGCCTTATAGGCGAGCCCACAATAATGACAACATCTAAAGTGTGCTCGCCTTACAGGCGAGCCCACAATGACAATATCTAGAGTGTGCTCGCCTTTAGGCGAGCCCACAATAACGACAATATCTAAAGTGTGCTCGCCTTATAGGCGAGCCCACAATTATTTATACTTACCCATGCAATAATTTGACTTTTAGATACCATACCTACCTGATCCACTCGCTACACTGGCTGTGTGAATGAGGAACATTGTGACTTGGTGAGTGACCATGTTCTCTGTAATGTAATGTTTTTTGGGATTTAAATGTAAAAAATATTTATTTTTGAATGTAATGCTTGTATGTAAGCTGCTAAATTGATTATTGAATTGATGTATTTTGATTTTAAAGACGGCTTGTAGATCAGCAGATTAGCAGAATATTTTTTTAAGCTGGTAGATCGGCAGATTAACTGAATTTGTTATTTTGTATTCATTTTATTTTATATTAATTTTGCCTTTTTCTCTGTATCCAGTCCAGGTTTTTTGGCTAGGAACGGAACTGAATGATGGCAAGCCAGCCCTGTACAATCCCTGTATGATCCCAGTCCTGTTTCACCTATGGTCATGGGTAGGAAACTCAGCGGCAGCAACTCATACACAAACATTCCCCCCAGTTCTCTCAATCCCAATCTACACTTTGCCCTATGAACATTGAACACTCTGACTGACTTGACTACCAAGAACTTTGACCGGACTGATATTTGGGAATCAAATGTGAATATCAACTGTATGCATTCATGCTTTATTTTCCTTTTCCTTTTTCAATATAATCTCTCGCAATACAGTTTGGTCTCTTGAGTTTTATTTAATGTTGTCATCAATGTAATTCCTCCAACCAACACCTTCTTCTGCAACAACAGGTGTAGCATATGCTTTGTAGAGGGAAAGTATAAATTGCTAGTGGACCAAACTACAAGCCAATGCATTTTAATGTTTATGCCTGCCAGTTTATTGAATGATTGGGGTGGTGGTTATAATGGGTGTGGCCACTTCTCCTGGACTGCTGTGGGCTGTTTCTCGAGTAATAGGAACATGCCAAGTGCTGTGAAGGAGAAGGGGTTTCAAGGGTTTCAGAGTAATTTGTTTATTTAAATTGTTAATGAGTTTCCACCCAAATTATACTTGTTTAATAGTAACGCATCTTTTTTGTGACATGTACATGTGTTTAGCTGTAAAATTGAAAAAAACAACAATGTAATAATAATGCATCTTTAGTGTATAGGTTAATTTTAGGCAATGGGTTATTTTGGAAGTATTTAAGTATTGTTGCTAATTGGGGCTGTGTCCTGTGGTACAGTCCACTTCTATTTAAAGGAGGCCACAGGGACAGACAAGGTAGTTAGTTGGACCTGCACTGAAGTGAGTTATGGAAGAAAAAAAAGGTATTTGGCTGCAGACCCCATCTCAAAATATTTTGTTCCAGGGATCCCAAAAGTAAATAGGCCTATTTGCGTTAAAATATTCACTCTAGATGCCGAATAGATACACGAAGCTCAGATCCGTTGACAAATAAAAACCTCAACTTTTTTCAATAAAAACAATTTAAGTTTAGTTTAATTAAGTCTGACTCTGCTAGCCACTTACAGAAAAATAATGCTGCTATAATATTTTGCAATTGCAAATCTTTGTGTAAATAAACTGAAATTCATACTATTGCATGACTATTTCTTTATCGTGTTTCACAAGCATCTTATCTGGGTCTACAATGCCAGTGGTGTAAAAGTAACTGAGTACATTTACTCAAATACTATCCTTAGTATAATTTTGAGGTATTTTATACTTCACTTGTATACTCTTACTTCTAGGCTACTCCAGTAAATGCTCATGCGTTGCATTGCATTGTGAGCTTGTAGATCTGCTATTTAAAAAACAATTCAAGTTGATGCCAATACCTTTGTACTTTTATTCAGTATTTATCTCTATATATTCATGTTATTCCTGGCACCGCCCCCGTTATCCTGTTCATATCCTGAAAGAGGCGGAGGCTGAAAAAGCTGTCCTGAAAAACATCATTTGGTTTCCTGTTGTCCTTGCATTAAAGTGTCAGTAGTTGGCGCTCTGGGCTCTGAATGTACCTGGGTTGCCATGTCTGCTTATAATAAGCAATTTGTGTCTCTAAAAATACTATAGTTGCTTATTGGGCATTCTAATATTTTTAAACCAGTGTGTGAAGTTGGCTGATGGCCTAGGCTCTAAAGAATGGCTTAAGAGGGGTGTTTTAAGATTTTCATTTATCCAGCCTCCTCCATGCAATTTTGTAGCCTACAATGAAACCCAAAATTCAAAAATAGCAAAAATAAACTTTGACAAAAATAGAACTCAGGAAAAAAAGGCAAAACTCAAGATAAAGGAAAAATAATAAACACTGCCCATGGAAAGGGCCTTGCAGCTCTCTCGCTGTGTGGCGTGTGTGCATGCGTGTGCGTGCAATATCTTTAAGCAGAGTGCATATGTCTATAGGGCACAGGCGGCTAGACCGAGCCTCCAATATGGCCTCCAATATGGGGTCACGTGCACAAGAAAATATGATCACTCGAAAAGTTCAGAAATACTCAGATTACATTTACTCAGATCGATTTCACCCCAAGCCTCCAAAATATGAAGAAAAAGAAAATCAATAAAATCAAGGCACTCAGCCTACATAGAACTTTTTTTTTCTTTTTTTTAAAACAAACATGGTTAACAGATCCTGTGGCTGTCTAGTGTAGTGGTCAGGGCATGTGCCTTTCATGCAGAAGGACGTTGGATCGAATCCCACTTGGGGTTGATTTAAGCTTAAAATCATGACATTTGGTAGACTTTAGTTTGGATCCTTGAACAATGTCTGATGTCTTCCTAATAATAATAATATCCGCCATTACTAAACAATGTAGTTTGCATCATAACTCCTGAACCAAGCATTATAATACAAACTGTGATGTCTACACCTATGTTGTGATGACCAAGGATTGCAATGATATCATGTACCAGCTCAGTGGTCTAGTGGTTTCAGTGTCTGCCCTGAGACTAGGACATCGCGTGTTTGTCGAGGTCGCGGCGACAGAAAATGATACGCTCCGCCAATCATAGTAAACCACACACACCGGACATTAAGATCGAGTCCAGACGGAGCCTTTATACCATAACGTAACCATAACACATTAACATGAACGTGACATGAAGTAATACTGCCCTGTCCCTGTGATTCTTATATGCAAACTGCTATTAAAGTATTCAATCAAAAGAACGAGAGATGTATCTGGGTGACTTACAGTGCGTGCGCCACGGTGCGTGCATGGACGTTTCTTTCTGACAACCACCTAAATATTGTCCGGTTACCGTGTTAGCAGACGTAATTTATATCCGACATCAATTGATTAGACGTTTTCCTGGCCGGGACCCAAACTAGTCAAAACAGCAGATCTACAAGCTCACAACGCGTCTCGAGCTGCTTGTAGATTGGCTATTTTCACTAGGCCTAGCCTACTTCTTATTATTCTTTTTATATGTAATTTCTATGTGTTTGCTTGTTTGAAAAACATATGAATAGGCACATAATCATATAGGCTATAGGATATGCGGTGACCATATAGCCTAAGCTTTTTATAGTCTTGAAATAAAAAATATTTTGACAGACAACAGCCTGCATGTAGGCCTACTGACCACTGTTATTGCAATCGGGGTTATATTTCTTGCAAAAGTTTATAAAGACAATGTCCATGGCGCGCCAGAGCGCCACAGCCCAACCCACAGCCTCACTACACAGGCGTGATGTTTAATTGATAGCATAAATAGAAAGGGACTAAGGGAGATAGGTCCCGTCCTATACTAACACATGTCATACAAGAAAATAAATAGAGAGTTCACAGAATAAATACAAATTTGACTAAGAGTAGCCTAATTGTTTGAGAAATGACCATATAGGGTCTGGGAATTGAAGCAGCTCGGGCGATCAACATTAACCTCCAACCCACCTTTACTCTAGTTTTTTATTGTCTTGGTAGGCTGTCAGCCTATATTTTTCTTTATAGACTATAGACCTACTGTTACATTTCATAATGAAATGTTTGGCTATTTATAGGATATGGTTAAACCATGCGTGATCATTTGCATTTGTTGCGTTGCCTAATAGCCTAATAAAAACACTATTTCTGTTAAAAGCCGTTGTCATTGATTGTTCTTTAGATTCAGGAAACATCTATGAAGTGTCTTACTAGCTCAGAAATAAATCAAATAGTCTATGAAGTGTTTTGTAGCCTTATTCTATAGGTATTATTAACCGCAATCTACTTGCGTTCTGGAGTCACCGAAATGTCGGGTTGATGCGCTGCCGTCTCCAAATCTCTCCATGACCATGTGTCCAAAATAACAGATGTATAAGCTGTCGACACGCCATGACGCAATGCGTTGATATCTTGTAACTCTGTTTTTTTGTGTGGCGCGCCGCGCATTACGCATAGGGAGCAACACCGTCTATTCTATCATGCCTTGGTCAAGTAAGTTGGTCATTATGAAGCGATTTAAACAAAACAAAACATCTCCTCATTCCTTTGAAAGCAGAGCATGACCAATGACTGTATTGTGTCCCTATTAAATCTGTAAATATTGAAACGTTGGCATTTGAAAATAGCCATCTACCAGCTCTCCATGCAGTGTTGCGCTCCAAATGGAAATTCCCCGACATTGATTCTCAAAGCTCTGAGCTTTTCTTGCCTTTATATAAAACCATAATTGATATGATATAAATTATAACTATCATCTACAATTACTTGTTATAGAAAACGTTTGTAATCAGGTCTTTATTTGCTGTGCAATGAATTAATCAAACTGAAAGAGTGAATGAATCAATCAATGGCAATGCTTCGCTAATCATTTCTTTGAATAGAATTGACACAAGGAGGAACTGACACTATCACTTCTGCTAATTACAGTATATAGGTATTCTAGGTAGGCTATTATTATTAACTGAATGAGTGGTTGGTTTGATTTATTTGTAATGAAATTGAAGGCAAAAACAAGCATTAACTAATGAATTAATCATTTAATCGTGCACCAGCCCAAATCGCGCAATAAAGGAAACCCGGCATGTGGAGTTATTAATCTATAAATAAAGTGTTTGTGCTTCTTCTCAAACAGACTACACAAATAAAATAACTGGAGCATTTATAAGCAGCAGGAATGATTAATTCCAGGGGTGATGTTTCAACCAGACAGTGTTTCAGATGCAATACGCGACATGCAGCAGCAGCAGCAGTCCATAATCAAAGCGATCGGCTGTAAGCCTGTAACATTAATGATCAGTCAATCAAATTGAATATTAAAATGATTCCCACGCAGTCTGTGTAGTTTGGCAGGTCCGGTGCATCACATACTGTAGCAGGCCATGACAACAAATGAGAATTGGCTTGTAAATAACATTTCCTCGTTGCAATGAACAGCCAAATGATTTCTAAATAGGGTCACGTTAAAAACCACAGTAACTAGACCATAGAATGACAAAAGAACAAGCTGACAAAGTGTAAAAATCTATCAAAATCAAACGTTATCTAGTATTTATTCCTTGGCTGGCTTCTGCGTCCAGGAACGCGGAAGAATGGCTGTCTGAGTGAGTGTCAGTTGATTCTGGAGGTGGGGGGAGCTTGACCGCGGGGAATCCTGCGTGGGGACGATTTCATTGGTCGGGATGGAGAGAAGCCAGGATTGCGCTGCAGCGATTGGCCGTTTTGGCAGAGGCGCGAGAGATTTGACTGGGCCGTTTTCTAGCGTAGCGCCGGGAAACGGGGACCGCGATTGGTCCGCCAACCTCGACAGAGAAGTCACAGCAGGAGACTGGGAGATCGGGGTTCAAACCCGGGTCGTGTCATACCAAAGACTATACAAAATGAGACCCAGTGCCTCCTGCTTGGCACTCAGCATCAAGGGTTGGATTGGGGGTAAGTCCCTGCGACATCCAGGGGGTGTATTTGTACATCAAGCTGCCTCATGCTACATAAACAGGAGATAGGCTCCTGCCCTGTGAGACTCATGGCTCGGCCGAGTCATATGGTCTTCATGGCTTGGCAAGGCTTACTATGTACAGTATCAAACTGGGTGAATAGTATCACAGTATTTTATGTCTGTTGCATATAGTATTTTGCATACATGTTGTGTAAAGGTCAATTTGTGCTTTTACCTATAACTCCCCCGATTAGTGTAAAACTTTGTATGCACACTTCCCAGAGGCCAAGGAAAAACCTGTGCCCTGCATTTTTCACATCTGCCACCAGAAGGCCGAAAACACATTCTTCGATATTACTCCTTCAGATTTGATCAGAAAATCACACAAATCAGTACACACAGTATCTCTACAGTGATGTAATCATGACGGATTTGTCCGATATCATATTCTATCTAATTGGCTAACATTGAATTCCAAGGTTTGCAGGATTGCTCCTTTTTGAACAAAATGTCTCAAATCATGAACGTAGCCTGCTATGCGTGTGAGATTTTGCACACACATTCCCACTAGGCCAAGGAACAGATGCCACCCTTCTCACATTGGCCTGTTATAGCGCCACCAGCGGGTCAACTTTAGCAAAACACATTTTTGGAACAAAATGCCTCAAATCCCGCATGCAGCGTACGATTGCCGTGAAAGGCCCAAGAACGCATGGCACCCTTTTCACTTTGGCCTATTATAGAGTCACCACTAGGCCAAAAAAAAAACTACCTGACCTGCCGGAGTCCTGTTCGGAAGAACACTGCTTCAAGTTTTTCTTTGATGTCTTCTTTGCTTTCCCTTGATGCCTTTTTGCTTTCCTGCTTTTTATGCCTTGGCCACTTTATCGCTGCTTGCAGCTATATTTGTTATTGTTATTGTTATTTTTGTAATTGTGCTGGTGTTATTTTCGTAATATTTTTTTTTTTGTGCTTTTGTTACGGGATTGTTTTTGTTTTATGTTTATTTGTACAAAAAATAATATATGTTTTATGTTTGATATTCTATGTAAAAAAAGGAAAACTCAATAAATATATTGTTTAAAAAAAAAATTAACTTAAAACCTAGTGACTGTCTGGCTACTTCCAATTTGATCCTTTGGATTATCCCATGACTGTTCGTGGCCTATGTAAATTGTCAAATAGGTGGTCAACGTACTAAGTTAAAATTAAAGTGGACTTCCTGTGTTTTCGCATTGTTTGCACCAGGGGGGACGCTTCCTGGTGGAGAATGTGAAAATGGGAAATGGGCACACTATGGTCAATAAAACAGCCACTCAAGAGGAATGTGGGTTGGTAATGTCGCATCTCTCATTAAAGGAGCTATAGTCAACTTTTTCTTGAAAAACAGATGCTAAAATAAAAATAATGTTTCGAAAATATTTTATAAAAAAATAAGCTTAATTTATGTGTTTCTATTAAAAAATTACCACAAAAAGCATAAAATAATGATAAAATAATCATTTGGGCCATTGTCAGACCGACACTTTGTTTACATTCTAGTCTATAGACTAGGATGTAAACAAAGTGTCGGCCCTACAATGAAAAAGTTGACCATAGCTCCTTTAAATAAGGCCTTTTTGATGAAGAGATGTGACATTAGTAAAGTACATTCTGATATGGAACATATTCATACAGTTTGATTATGTGGTTGGGCAGTGGTAAAAGGGACTGAGATTGATGAATGTTTGAACAGCTGGTTTTTTAAAGAAATACTCTCTCAGGGAAAAAAAGGACTTCTGATCATCCGTTTAAAGATGGTTGCACTCTGCTGCGTTTTTTGTTGCAAAATGCGTTTTTCAGGGCAAGGAGAGAGAGAGAGATAGAGAGAACAAGGGACCGAGCGAGTGGTGCGCGAAACGGGCGGCAGTGTGCAAACGTGACTGACATAACGTGAGATTGATTTTTTTTTGCATGCTCCGAAATTCAGTCGGATATTCGGCCCGAAAAACGCAGCAGTGTGCAACCACCTTAACTCAGATATTGTTTCTAATAGAAACAATATCTGAGTTAAGGGAAACTTTCTATATATATGTTTACTCATAGTCTGTGTAAAATTATGGTATAATTTATCCCTTTGTAACACTATTATTTAGGGGTACTCATATACTATAACTCACATGGCTGCTGTTTGAGCTGGGGGCGGGTCTTAAGAGGCGCATGTTAATCTGACTGGCTGTGGTGGGCAGGTACAATAAAGCCCGCCCCTGGTCGAGGCTCTTTGAAATGGAATACTTATCTGGGTGCTACCATGATACTGTAGTGACGAGATGCTATCGACCCTGCTGTGTGTTCGTAATTCGTTCTTCTTGAATAAATGATTCACCTACTCAAACTCCGCTGGTTTCCAACGCCTGACTCTGTTCCCACTTGCAACGAGAAGTTACCATATCTACAAGCACACAACGCCATCGCGAGGCGTTGTGTGCTTGTAGATCGGCTGTTTTCACTAGTTTTGTGCAACAGAGGTTACAGTATGTTTGGGTAACTCAGTACGTTCATTGTAAGAGCGCTTGTTTTGTCGTTAACCACACACCAATCACCACCAGATGGCGACGACAGCCATTCACTAGTGAAAGCGCTGACGTCACTCGTTTGCGACTCTCTTTCTTTATTTACTAGCCTAGCTCGGCAGTGTTTAGCCATTAGCCATTAGCCATTAGCTCCATTGTAGTCACTTGGACAGGGCGTTTATCGTGGGCTTAACGATTGCATATAACGATTGCATTCACCACGGCTTCGTAACTCGCGCGGCCGGCGGCGCTCGGGGGCGAAGAGCAGGACCAAGGTCCGCTGGCCTTCGCGCCGCTTGCAATGTCGTGGACAATCGAGCGGCTCCGCCTGGAGGACGTTGTTGTGGCGACCGCTTGTTCCGCCCCGTGCCGCACGGCGAGTGCTCCGTTTCTCGACCGTACTGTTTCTCTAACAAACCGTGACATATATATATATATATATATATATATATATATATATATATATATATATATATATATATATATATATATATATTTTTTTTTTTATAGGGGTGCCCTGAGCCAAAAAGGTTTGGGAAATGTAGCTTCAATAAAAAGGATCTAAACCGCACTCTGCTTTAAGTCCACGTCACTTCCTTTTTCCCATCATATATGCTCTTTCTCTAAATCATTTTGTATCAACATGAGCCTTCATTGAAATGTAGCTGTCAGCGCATGTTCAATGAAAAGTTCTAAGTTGTTACTCTCAGCTCAAAGGGTGTGCTCTTCTAGCCTATGGGCGTGCACTTCTAGCCAATATGCAGCCCAGCCAATCAGGCAATTGGACTCTGCCTTTAAATATCTCCACTGCCTCTGAACCATGTCATTCGGGGGTGATGCCCAGCAGAGGTGCATGTCGGGAAGACGCTGATGTTTGACGGAGGAGCGGCGAGACGAACACTTGGAGACATTGAACTTGAATGAGTACCTTTTAAGTTTGTGTAGTCTAGGTGGTTCTCACTGGCCTTTGTTTATCACTATAGTACGTTTTCTGTTTTGTGGCGCACTTTATTTTGATTAGGTCCCTAGTAGTCTTTACCTTGTAGGAAGTGTAGGACAGCGTCAGACCAGGGGAGGAGGAGGGCGGTCAATGGATGTTCAAGCGGGTGGGGGGGATCGGGGAGGAGGAGGGGGGTGGCAGACAGTACAGAAGGGAAAGAACAAGAGAACAGCACAGAGGGAGGGAGATGAAAGTGAGGAGGAAATACCGGAGAAGCAAAGGAGAACTAGCCCCAGTACCAGTAGCCAGGTGGAGGAGCTTGTAGTGCTGTACAGAGTCAAGGGAGCTAAACCAGGAGAACCTGGGTTTAGGGCAGTTAGCCCACTCCTCATCGACTCTAGCTTACGGAGCCAGATAGGAGGGGGTTTTTCGGCCAAAGTACTACACAATGGGGTACTCAAAGTTATCTGTGTGAACACCAAGCAATTCAAGGACGCAAAGAAGATAGGAAAAATTGTGAATAAGATAGAATTCTTAACTATAAAGCCAAGAGAGACCGGGGGCAGTAAGGGAGTAGTGTACGGAATGTTTTCCGGGCTCTCGGAGAAAGAGATATTGGAAAACATCAAAGGAGGGGAGGTAGGCAGTGTGAGGAGATTCAGGAGCCGGGAGGGAGACAGCAGGGATCCTCCGGTCCTGCTTGAATTTAAAGAGACCCAGCTGCCAAGTAGAGTGTTCCTTGGGGCTGTATCATATCAGGTAAGAGAGTATATAAGACCGCCACTACGTTGTTACAACTGCCAAAGGTACGGGCATATTGCGGACTCTTGTAGGGGCAAGAAAAAGTGTGCTAAGTGTGGGGGAGAGCATGGCATAAAAGAATGCAAGGCAGAGGTTCCAAAGTGTCCTAACTGTGGGGGTGGGCACAAGGCAGCGTACTGGGGTTGTGAACACACGGCCAAGGCGAGGAAGGTGCAGGAAACGAAGGAGAGAGACAAGGTAACCTATGCAGAGGCAGCTCGGAGAGTGACAAGAGAGTGTGGGGAGGAGAAGGGGGGGAGAGTAACAGGAGGACAGCTGAGAAGTGAGCCTATCAACAGTAACAGGGGTCAGCATGCGGCCATGCCGCCGGACATGCTTATTATGAGTAAGGAGTCATTCTTGTCCTTTGTAGTGGAGGTGCTGGCAGCAGCAAAGAAGATATTTGCCAAAGAGACGTCTAATAACTCAGATATCATACAGGAGGTGGTGGTAGCAGCAGACAGGTTCCTTGGGGTGAAGCAGCAGCCAGAAAAGCTGCACCAGTACTTCTCAGAGGGACGGAAGAGAGAGCAGAGGCAGAGGGAGGATAACAATGGGGAAGAAGATACAGCCTATGATGTGGTTTCTGACTAGTGTAGCCATGTTTAGTGTACTCCAATGGAATGCACGTAGTTTAATAAGAAATGGACAGGAATTGAAAAAATTTGTGGATAGGCTTGAGAAAGAGCCAGAGGTAATATGTGTGCAGGAGACTTGGTTGCGGCCATGCTTGGATTTTATAATTCCAGGGTATGAGGGTGTGAGGTTGGACAGAGCGGAGGTAAGGGGAAGGGGGGTGGAGGAGGGCGACACAATGCATGGGGGCTGCGCTACCTTTATAAAGACTGGGCTTCAGTATAAAAGGGTGGGGATACAGGGGGAGCTGGAGTGTGTAGCTGTGGAGGTATGGGAAAACCCAAAACATAGGAGCAGTGGCAGCAGTAGTGGCATGGCAAGTGGAGCAGGAAATGACAATGTTAGTAAGAGTTTGACAGTGGTTAACTTTTATAACCCGTGTAAGCCTTTGATAATGTCAGAACTCGACGAAGTAATGGAGAAGGTAAGGGGCCCAGTAATATGGGCAGGAGACTTCAACGCACATAACCCGCTGTGGGGAAGTAGCCAAAGAGATGGTAATGGGGGGGTAGTAGAGGACTGGGTGGACAAGCATGGGCTGGTTGTCATAAATGACGGGAGACCGACAAGACACGATGTAGCAAGGAACTCGTCTAGTCACTTGGATCTAACTATAGCCTCCCCCAGCCTAGCTCGTGTCGGGGAGTGGACAGTAGGGGAAAATAATTTGGGAAGTGACCACTGCCCAGTACTGAGTGGGTTTGGGAGGGAGTTGAGAAGGGAAGAGGGAGAGACGGTTCCAAGGTATAACTTTAAGCAGGCCAAGTGGGAGGAGTTCAAGGAAAAGGCAAATACACTAGTGTTAGAGGTAGACAGTGACGGTTCAGTGGACCAGTGGAACAGCGCGTTGTGTGCTATGATCCATGATGCAGCCAGTAGTACAATCCCGCTGAAAAAAGAGCCCAAGGCCCGAAAGCGGGTACCTTGGTGGAACAAAAAGTGCGATCAAGCAGTAAGAAACAGAAATAAGGCATTTAAAAAACAAAAGAAGTATCCTGTGATGGAAAACATAGTTGAGTACCAACGGTTAAGAGCAGTGGCAAGGAAAGTAATAAAAGGGGAAAAGAGGAACAGCTGGAGGGCATTCTGTGAGCAGATAGGCCCAGAGACACCACTAGGACAGTTATGGTCAGCGGTGCACAAAATGTCTGGGGTTTACAAAAAAAGGTCCATGCCAGTGTTACAGAAGGGTGAGGTGGAGGCAGTATCTAATAAGGAGAAAGCAGACTTACTTGTTGACAGCTTCCAGGAGGTGCATAGTTCTGAGTGCATAGGAGAAGAGAGGTGTAGGAGGAGAGCAGAGATATTGTCAGCTAATGGGTGGAAATTGGAAAATAACACAGATAATGACAGTCCAACGAATATACAGTTCTCCAGGAAAGAGCTGAGAGATGCCATCAGGTCCGGTGGAAACACCTCCCCAGGGCGGGACAGGCTTTCCTATGAAATGTTTAAGCATCTTGATGATCAGGTGGAGGATGAGATCATATGTCTAATAAACACAGTGTGGGTTGAGGGGTGCTTACCAAAAGAGTGGAAGCACGCAGTAGTGGTCCCGATCTTGAAGCCAGGCAAGGAGGCGTCTGACCCAGGGTCATACAGGCCCATAGCGTTGACAGCAGTGCTGTGTAAGATCATGGAGAGAATGGTTACAAATAGATTAGTACACTTTTTGGAGACCAGAGGGCTGTTTGTCAATATCCAGAATGGTTTTAGGAATGGGCGGTCCACCATGGAGTCAATTGCAGTACTGGACCAGGACATAAAGAGGGCTTTTAGAAATAAAGAGGTTGTTGTTGGGGTATTCCTGGACATCGAGAAAGCATACGATTCACTGTGGAAGGAGGGACTTCTAATTAAAATGTATGACCTAGGGGTTAGGGGAAGAATGCTTAATTGGGTGCAGGACTTCCTAAGGGACAGAACTATTCAGGTCCGGGTGGGAGGCACCAGATCAAAAGTAGTACGTATAGAGAACGGTACCCCGCAAGGGAGTGTAATTTCTCCTGTCCTATTTAATATAATAATTAACGATATCTTTGCTAAAATAGGAGGAGGGTTTGGCCTTTCCCTGTTCGCTGACGACGGGGCGATTTGGAAAAGGGGTCGTAATGTGGGGTTTATTTTAAAACAGACTCAGAAGGCATTACAGGCAGTAGAGGAGTGGGGCAACACGTGGGGATTTAAGATCTCAGCGGCCAAGTCCAAATATGTCATATTCGGCTTTAAAAGGAAGCAACCAGAGGTGGCATTGACACTATATGGGTCACCACTTGAAAAAGTCAAGGTGTTCAAATTCCTGGGGGTCTGGTTTGAGGAGCGAATGACATGGGCAGTGCACGTAAGCAAAACAGTTGAGAAGTGTGGAAAAGTGATTAATGTCCTGAGAAGCCTGGCTGGGTGTGAGTGGGGCGCAGACAGGGACACGCTGCATTTAATTTATCCGGCCATGATTAGGGCGGCCCTAGACTATGGCAGTATGGTGTATGGGGCAGCAGCAAGAACTGTACTAAGTAGGCTGGACGTGATCCAAGCCAGGGCGCTGAGGCACTGTTGTGGGGCGTTCAGAACGTCACCCATACCAGCCCTACTGGTCGAAATGGGCGAAATGCCATTATGGATGAGACGTGTTAAACTGGGACTACAGTATTGGTCAAAGGGTATGTGGGAGCAGCCCTGCATTCCCAGCTAGATGTCTGTTGCTAGAGGAGGAGGGAGGGAAAAAATATGAACCATTTGTAGCAAGTGTAAACCAGTGGGCAGGGAGACTAGGACTTGGTCAAGTAGGCATAGCAGAACAAACAATGTGGCCTCCTACACCACCGTGGTTGGTACCCGAGGTTGAAGTGGAGCTCCGTTTCCTGCAGGAGGAAGATAAGAGTGAGGTGAGGGGGAGAGTTGAGGAGTACCTAAACGTAGCTAGGGCAAGTAAGGTAATAGTATACACAGACGGATCAAGGGATCCAGTGAGGAGGAGGGCAGGTTTTGGCATCTATATAGAACAGCTGGAGGAAAAATACAGCGTCCGACTATCAGATGAGAGCTCGGTGTTCACAGCAGAGATGATGGCAATCTTATGGGCACTAAGATGGGTGGAGCGGGAGAGGCCAAATGAAGTAGTAATATGCTCCGACTCTGCAGCAGCACTAGAGGCTTTGAGAAGGGGAAAAAGTAAGGCCCGGCCTGACATAGTCATAGAAATTCAAAATGTCATGGGAAGAATAGGAGACTGTGAGGTGACTCTGTGTTGGGTCCCGGGGCACGCTGGGGTGTAAGGGAACGAGAGGGTGGACCTCCTGGCGAAGGAAAGTTTAGATAGGGAAATAGATATTAACTTACCCCTGCGGAGGGTGGAACTGAGGGGTCTAATTAGAGAAGGGCTAATGAACGAGTGGCAGGCAGGCTGGGAGAGGGAGGAAAAGGGGAGACACTATCACAAGGTACAGCCAAAAGTGAACAAGGAGTGTAACTGCAACACCCCATCTCGTAGGGACGAAGTGAAGCTATGTAGACTCAGGCTGGGGCACAGTGGACTGAACGGGAGCCTGTTTGTTATAGGGAAGCACGACACTGGTTTATGCCAGTGCGGGCAGTCAGAAACTGTGACACATGTGTTCCTGGAGTGTAGGGAGTATCAGACTGAGAGACAGGGGCTTTTTACAAGCATGGCAGAAATAGGAGTGGAGGTTTTTTCTCTTTTACTTTGTTTGGGCACAGTGAGAACCATCAGAAGATTACAAAGGCAGTACTGCAGTTCCTGCATGACACTGGGCTATATGGAAGAATATGAGTAATTAAACCACCAACCAGTGGAGGGCAGTAATACGCCGTACAGCGTCTACACTGCCGGAAACGTAAAAGAAGAAGAAGAAGAAGAACCATGTCATTCTCTTTTCAGCATGCAACAAGCAAGGTGTGCTCTCTCTGTGGAGTCTGTGCTCTCTAGCTTTCACACTCAGAGTCTGCAAGCTGCAGGCAGCTCATCAGCCTTTTTTCTTCTTTATCATTTTAGTTAGGGTTTGATAAGTTCCAAACTGTTGTTTTTGTCTATGAAGACTTCTACCTCACTCTTCATGGCTAGGCCTGCTCTCATCAAAACACCATGCAGCTGGTTCAGCACCCAGGATCAAGCTCCAGAAGCAATGGCTGACTTCATTTCCAGGCTTCCAGTCTAACCCACTTTAATCAGTTTGTGCTGACATCTTGAATGCTATAATGATTCGGGTAATAATAATAGTGGCTCTTGTTGCTGCTGCTACAGTCTCATCAGTCTCACCGGCGCCTAACTCCGTCCCCACTAGGGGGAGCACAAATACAGGGGACATTTCGGCGCCGCAAAGCGGCGCCGCGAAAAATCGGGTATTTGCGGATATTAAGTCGTCTAAAATGGATAATTTCGGGTATAAAGTCAACTAAGGCGGGTTTCCTTCATTAATTAATTTTCGGGTGTCTTTGGGGCTTCACATTGGATGTTATGCTAACACCAGGCAGTCAGTTCTGTTCAGTTCTGTTCATATTAACTCACCCATTTCTCCATTCCTGCTATCTCAATTCCTCCTCCATCTGAACCTTCCAAATTCCAAAAGTTGCCGTTCTGTTAACCATATTCGCCGCAAAACTTCTTCCGAGTTTTACTTAATTACTCCAGTAACCACACAACAACAACAGATATCACACAGCAGCGTTCCGTCTTTTTTTACCGTCCGGGCTAGAACACACACTCGCTGCAGTGGGTTCCTGGCTTAGCCCAAGCCCAGGCCATGGGGGGGAACCATGGAGCGAGTGTGTTCTTACCCGAACGTTAAAGGAAGACGGACACGCCTGGTTTAGCTCTTCTTAAAACAGTATCTCCCTCTCTCTCTCTCTCTCTCTCTCTCTCTCTCTCTCTCTCTCTGTCTGAGCTCCCGTGGCACGCGTCGTCATTCCACCAGTCGCAGAATTAATTAATTGAAAGATATTGTAGAAGCGCGGCCCGGGACGGGACGGGGGGGGGGACGGGGGGGGGGGGTGGGGGTGCGGGAGGGGGAGCCGGGCTCCCCCTACTGGCAGATTGGGGGAGCCTTTGCTCCCCTTGGCTCCAATAAACAGGCGCCAGTGATCAGTCTCAGTATCGCAACCCAGTCTCCAGACCAAAACGTCACTATACTGACGTATCGGGAACTCAATTTACGTCGATGTCGGACATATTTTCGCAAAAAAAACGTCATATGTTGACATTCAATCTATCTGTATTAATCCAATGGTAACCACAGAACGTCTGCATCTGACATCTTTCCTGCGTCTGGGAGGAGCATATTTCAACCCAGAGGGAGGGATTTGATGACATAGATGACCATATATGGACATAATCAGAGGGAAACTCCTTCCCTCACGGATTCTCCTGCACCCATTAGATCTTTGCAGATATAAATGACAAAATGAGTAATCCACAGTCCATTTTAGACCTATTTTATGTTGGCTATTTTCTTCTTCTTTTTTTACTAACTGTACTGTACTGTGTGTTTGGTACTTAGTAGACCTATATCTTAATGCTAATAGACTAGGCCTACTTTTGCACTTTTACTCAAGTACATTTTCAATTCCAAACCATCAAACAATAATTTATAATGCAACTTTTTTTTTTATCCCACTACTTTTCTAACCCTAAATTTTTACCCAGTGTCCCCTCTGCCAACCTTATGGTATTATTCGGGGGTCTTCAATGTTTTCAGGCCAAGGACCCCTTAGTTGAGAGATGAAGCAGGGACCCCCACAACCTTTTCAAAGATTCCATAGTTTCATCGTTTGACAGCACAATCATCGGTGCATTTCGGATTCATGTCAATTTATTTTCAGATATTAAACCACTTGAGCCGTCATTACCTAATAAATTTGACCTTTACTCTGTACTTAGTCTGCTCTTTTCCCCCTCTACACCAAACCTTTGCCCGAAAATAGCCGATCTACAAGCTAACAGAGCTTGTAGATCTGCTATTTTTGGCTAAAAAGTTCTCAGAATATGGACGCTAGTGTTCAAGTGCTTTATTATAAAGGAGAAAAAGTTTCTATCACTCAAATATTTGGAGGACCCCCTGTAGTAACTCTGAGGACCCCCTAGGGGTCCCGGACCCCCTGTTGAAGACCCCTGCTATTATTAATGTTGAACATGGAACTTGGATCAATCAAATATAATTATTAATTAATTTCGGATATCCGCGGATGAAATAATGCAGGAAATAAATTATGGCCTAATATATCTATCAATAAAAAGCTAAATCTAGGTATGCTTGTGTCTGTGTTAGTGTGTGTTGAACAACACAAGTACATTTCTCATTGTCACACATACAAGTCTGTTAATGGTGCCACCAGGAAAAACAGTGCCACCCCTAGTGTTTGGTAGGTAATGACACCTCCCCTATGAATGAAAAGTGCTATTCATCTCATATCTTGGTCATTCTTCCAGTTCTGATCTCATTGAGCTATAAAATATAACAGTATTAACTCAATTCTATATTAGGTACTATTGGCCAAGTATGAATTGAGTGTTTTTGCCAAGCTGTGTTTAGGAAACTTTTAAAGATGGAATGTTATTTTTTTTTGGTTCATGCTTAAGCATGAACCAAAAAATGAATAAAAGAATAAAGAAAAAATAAACCTTCAAGCTAATAAAAACAATTCTGTTATTTATGCAATCATCTCAGCAGCCATAACCCACAGCGACCCTCTTTAAGTATTTTTAAGCATCCTGCGCGATAGAATCACATTTACACTGCATCTAAAGACTCCACCTTTTGCACAAAAATCGCGCATTTTTACCCCAATGTTCCTAGCAGCTTCTCCTGAAGCTATTGTATTCGCACGATGTACACTTTGTAGAAAAGTAATGTGTGGGTTTGCTATGCAAATCTTTCCCCAGAGTGTCTCCTACGCAATTTTCGTCACCAAAGTATCAGGTTACAGTTTGCTTCAGCAGTGACGGGCGCGCAGCGAGAGCCTAGCTAGCCGAGAGCCTGTATCTTACAAGAAGTTGGCGGCCCTTCGGGCCACTCACATCTAGAGCTCGGCCCACTCACCTCTTCACAGCAACATACTGTGTGTGTGTGTGTGTGTGTGTGTGTGTGTGTGTGTGTGTGTGTGTGTGTGTGTGTGTGTGTGTGTGTGTGTGTCTTGCTAAAATGAAAACATTGAAATAATGAAAATAAAACATTGGCAGGCCTATTATAGTAATAATAATAATAACACAATTAGGCCAAAACTAAGCATCCTGCGCGATAGAATCACATTTACACTGCATCTAAAGACTCCACCTTTTGCACAAAAATCGCGCATTTTTACCCCAATGTTCCTAGCAGCTTCTCCTCAAGCTATTGTATTCGCACGATGTACACTTTGTAGAAAAGTAATGTGTGGGTTTGCTATGCAAATCTTTCCCCAGAGTGTCTCCTACGCAATTTTCGTCACCAAAGTATCAGGTTACAGTTTGCTTCAGCAGTGACGGGCGCGCAGCGAGAGCCTAGCTAGCCGAGAGCCTGTATCTTACAAGAAGTTGGCGGCCCTTCGGGCCACTCACATCTAGAGCTCGGCCCACTCACCTCTTCACAGCAACATACTGTCTGTCTGTGTGTGTCTCTGTGTGTGTGTGTGTGTGTGTGTGTGTGTGTGTGTGTGTGTGTGTGTGTGTGTGTGTGTGTGTGTGTGTGTGTGTGTGTGTGTGTGTGTGTGTGTGTGTGTGTGTGTCTTGCTAAAATGAAAACATTGAAATAATGAAAATAAAACATTGGCAGGCCTATTATCTATCTATAAATGCGAGAAGTCTCTGCGTGTGTGCCGGGTCTCGACCCGACCCGACGCGCGGTTTTCCCGAACCGGCGCGAAACGTTCGGAATATCCTTATGCGGGGTTGATTGTTGACATCAGGCTGTTCCGGAGGAAATCGGCGAAAGCTCTGACTCATTGTGACATCACTTCATAAAAGGCTCTGACATCACGTACGCCACATGAGTCAACAAAAAATCTCTGTGAGTGTGTATGTATGTATGTTATCCGCGTATCTCGAGAACCGTTCGTCCCACGGGCACGCGCGTTCTCCATATATGGACATAAAATGAATGCCCCCATATATGGGCATAAAATGGATTGCAGACAGACAGATACAGATATCTCCATATATGGACATAAATGGACAGAGGCAAACAGATGGTCAAAGATCTCCATATATGGGCATAAAATGGACGCAGACAGACAGATACAGATATCTCCATATATGGGCATAAATGGACACAGGCAAACAGATGTTCAAAACGGGTCCTATGACAACAGGTATAATGAGGTTTGCATTAAAGGGGGAACCGGCACTGTGTCTGCAACAGACAGATACTCCATATATGGGCATAAAATGGACGCAGATAGACAGATATCTCCATATATGGGCATAAAATTGACCCAGAAATATAACTGCAGTGATCTCCATATATGGACATAAAATGGACGCCGACAGACAGACAGATACAGATATCTCCATATATGGGCATAAATGGACACATGAGTCAACAAAAAAATCTCTGTGAGTGTGTATGTATGTATGTAATCCGCGTATCTCGAGAACCGTTCGTCCCACGGGCACGCGCGTTCTCCATATATGGGCATAAAATGAATGCCCCCATATATGGGCATAAAATGGATTGCAGACAGACAGATACAGATATCTCCATATATGGACATAAATGGACAGAGGCAAACAGATGGTCAAAGATCTCCATATATGGGCATAAAATGGACGCAGACAGACAGATACAGATATCTCCATATATGGGCATAAATGGACACAGGCAAACAGATGTTCAAAACGGGTCCTATGACAACAGGTATAATGAGGTTTGCATTAAAGGGGGAACCGGCACTGTGTCTGCAACACAGTTGGAGGCACAGACAGATACTCCATATATGGGCATAAAATGGACGCAGATAGACAGATATCTCCATATATGGGCATAAAATTTACCCAGAACTATAACTGCAGTGATCTCCATATATGGACATAAAATGGACGCCGACAGACAGACAGATACAGATATCTCCATATATGGGCATAAATGGACACAGGCAGACAGATGGTCAAAACGGGTCCTATGAAAACAGGTATAATGGGGTTTGCATTAAAGGGCGGGGCATTCATTCCCTATTTACATTGTTCCGAGTTCGGGCGGCCCAGCTTCTAGTAGTAATAATGAGGGTAATAATAATAATAATAATAGTAATAATAATAATAATCAAAGTCGTGTACACTGTAGGGAGCTACAATGGAAAAAACTATGGCTCGTGTACCAACCGGTGACTTTGTACATGACTTCGTACATTTCCCATAGATTCTATGGGACTTGAACACTTGCTCCTGCCCTTCGTGTACACGGTCTGTGCCGTCTATAGTTTCTCAATGGGGGGCAGCAGAGAGCCATATGTACACAGGCCCTAGTTGGTGTTCACGACCAGTAGTTTTACATGAACCCTCAGAGGGACACTGTGGGCTTATCAAGTGGTCCGTGGTGGTTCTCAAAGTGAGGTCGGGGGACCCTCAGAGGGACACTGTGGGCTTATCAAGTGATCCATGGTCGGTTCTCAAAGTGAGGTCGGGGGACCCTCAGAGGGACACTGTGGGCTTATCAAGTGGTCCGTGGTGGTTCTCAAAGTGAGGTCGGGGGACCCTCAGAGGGACACTGTGGGCTTATCAAGTGGTCCATGGTCGGTTCTCAAAGTGAGGTCGGGGGACCCTCAGAGGGACACTGTGGGCTTATCAAGTGGTCCGTGGTGGTTCTCAAAGTGAGGTCGGGGGACCCTCAGAGGGACACTGTGGGTTTATCAAGTGGTCCATGGTCGGTTCTCAAAGTGAGGTCGGGGGACCCTCAGAGGGACACAGTGGGCTTATCAAGTGGTCCGTGGTGGTTCTCAAAGTGAGGTCGGGGGACCCTCAGAGGGACACTGTGGGCTTATCAAGTGGTCCATGGTCGGTTCTCAAAGTGAGGTCGGGGGACCCTCAGAGGGACACTGTGGGCTTATCAAGTGGTCCATGGTCGGTCCTCAAAGTGAGGTCGGGGGACCCTCAGAGGGACACTGTGGGCTTATCAAGTGGTCCATGGTCGGTTCTCAAAGTGAGGTCGGGGGACCCTCAGAGGGACACTGTGGGCTTATTAAGTGGTCCATGGTCGGTCCTCAAAGTGATGTCGGGGGACCCTCAGAGGGACACTGTGGGCTTATCAAGTGGTCCATGGTCGGTTCTCAAAGTGAGGTCGGGGACCCTCAGAGGGACACTGTGGGCTTATCAAGTGGTCCATGGTCGGTTCTCAAAGTGAGGTCGGGGGACCCTCAGAGGGACACTGTGGGCTTATCAAGTGGTCCATGGTCGGTTCTCAAAGTGAGGTCAGGGACCCTCAGAGGGACACTGTGGGCTTATCAAGTGGTCCATGGTCGGTTCTCAAAGTGAGGTCGGGGACCCTCAGAGGGACACTGTGGGCTTATCAAGTGGTCCATGGTCGGTTCTCAAAGTGAGGTCGGGGGACCCTCAGAGGGACACTGTGGGCTTATCAAGTGGTCCGTGGTGGTTCTCAAAGTGAGGTCGGGGGACCCTCAGAGGGACACTGTGGGCTTATCAAGTGGTCCATGGCCGGTTCTCAAAGTGAGGTCGGGGGGCCCACAGTGTCCCTCTGAGGGGACACGGCACAGACCGTGTACACGAAGGGCAGGAGCAAGTGTTCAAGTCCCATAGAATCTATGGGAAATGTACACAGGCGTGTACAAAGTCACCAGTAGTTTTACATGAACCCTCAGAGGGACACTGTGGGCTTATCAAGTGGTCCATGGTCGGTTCTCAAAGTGAGGTCGGGGACCCTCAGAGGGACACTGTGGGCTTATCAAGTGGTCCATGGTCAGTTCTCAAAGTGAGGTCGGGGGACCCTCAGAGGGACACTGTGGGCTTATCAAGTGGTCCATGGTCGGTTCTCAAAGTGAGGTCGAGGGACCCTCAGAGGGACACCGTGGGCTTATCAAGTGGTCCATGGTCGGTTCTCAAAGTGAGGTCGGGGGACCCTCAGAGGGACACTGTGGGCTTATCAAGTGGTCCATGGTCGGTTCTCAAAGTGAGGTCGAGGGACCCTCAGAGGGACACCGTGGGCTTATCAAGTGGTCCATGGTCGGTTCTCAAAGTGAGGTCGGGGGACCCTCAGAGGGACACTGTGGGCTTATCAAGTGGTCCATGGTCGGTTCTCAAAGTGAGGTACATCCTCAAAGTCCCTCCTTCCCAAACAAAGACGAACCAACCAAGGGTGCACAAGGCAGCGGTGTGCGATGGACTAGAAATATCCATTTAAAACTATTGGTCATGTACACACAAACTAAGGCTCCTGTACACAGTGTTTGGTCTCAATTGTGTGAGCAGCTAAAGGGCAGACAATGGCCTAGAACAACCTAATGGTGCCTATTAAGACTCTAGTACACCCTTTGGCCTCGACAAGCCTGATCATCCTACTGTAGCTAGTACCCCCCTCACCAACTTTGTGCTCCCACTCGATAAGCCCTGTGTCCCTCTGAGGGTCCCCCGACCTCACTTTGAGAACCGACCATGGACCACTTGATGAGCCCACGGTGTCCCTCTGAGGGTCCCTCGACCTCACTTTGAGAACCGACCATCGACCACTTGATAAGCCCACAGTGTCCCTCTGAGGGTCCCCCGACCTCACTTTGAGAACTGACCATGGACCACTTGATAAGCCCACAGTGTCCCTCTGAGGGTCCCCCGACCTCACTTTGAGAACCGACCATGGACCACTTGATAAGCCCACAGTGTCCCTCTGAGGGTCCCCGACCTCACTTTGAGAACCGACCATGGACCACTTGATAAGCCCACAGTGTCCCTCTGAGGGTTCATGTAAAACTACTGGTGACTTTATACACGCCTGTGTACATTTCCCATAGATTCTATGGGACTTGAACACTTGCTCCTGCCCTTCGTGTACACAGTCTGTGCCGTGTCCCCTCAGAGGGACACTGTGGGCCCCCCGACCTCACTTTGAGAACCGGCCATGGACCACTTGATAAGCCCACAGTGTCCCTCTGAGGGTCCCCCGACCTCACTTTGAGAACCGACCATGGACCACTTGATAAGCCCAAAGTGTCCCTCTGAGGGTCCCCGACCTCACTTTGAGAACCGACCATGGACCACTTGATAAGCCCAAAGTGTCCCTCTGAGGGTCCCCGACCTCACTTTGAGAACCGACCATGGACCACTTGATAAGCCCACAGTGTCCCTCTGAGGGTCCCCCAACCTCACTTTGAGAACCGACCATGGACCACTTGATAAGCCCACAGTGTCCCTCTGAGGGTTCATGTAAAACTACTGGTGACTTAGATTCTATGGGACTTGAACACTTGCTCCTGCCCTTCGTGTACACGGTCTGTGCCGTGTCCCCTCAGAGGGACACTGTGGGGCCCCCGACCTCACTTTGAGAACCGGCCATGGACCACTTGATAAGCCCACAGTGTCCCTCTGAGGGTTCATGTAAAACTTAAAACTATTGCCCGTGTACACAGTGGTTAATCGCATGTGCAAGGATCTACAGAGCTGGCTGGAGCATGGAGCAGCCTGGTGGAGTCTGGTGCAGTCCTGTCTACCCTGGTCTGGCCTATTCAAGCCAGATCTGGACAGTAATGGCCTGGTGGAGTCATCTAACTACCCCCTTTCCCCGGTCTATACTCCTACTCGGCAGGACTGGGCTGGACTTAAGTTTGCTGGACTCTATTGGGCTCTGGTAGGCTGTATTGGGCTCTGGTGGTCCGTGTTGTGCTGTGCTGGGCTCTGTTGGGCTACACAAGGCAGTACAGTACTAAAGCCTAGACATGTTCATTTAAAACTATTGGCCGTGTACACAAAGTCATGTAAAACTATTGCCCGTGTACACAGTGGCTTTTTCCTTGACCTTTCGAGTTAGGAGTGTAGTAGAGACACGAGCCCGGGTTTGTTGGATTCAGCGTCAAAAAGTAAGTCAGAATAAGTGTCTTTTATCCGAAAGAATGTGTAATCGTGTTGGTGGCGTGCAAATTTCGTGTCTTTTTCGCAATCATAAAGGGTTAAAATTGTCGGAGAGACACGAAACCCATTCCATCGGATCAGGCATCCTTCAAATATGAAAAGTGTTTCCTGCGTAAAACAAACAGATTTTTCTAGATTTTTTTATTGATTTTAAGGACAAAAATCCGGGTTTCGGTGTCTTTTTCGCAATCGTAAAGGGTTCAAAGTGTCGGAGAGACACGAAACCCATTTCATCAGATCGGGCATGCTTCAAATATGAAACGTGTGTCCTGCCTGAAACAAAACATATTTTTTTGATTTTTTTATTAATTTTAAGGACAAAGGGCCTGTTTTGACGCCTAAAACGACCCTTTTCCTTGACCTTTCGAGTTAGGAGTGCCGTGTACACAGGATCTACAGAGCTGGCTGGAGCATGGAGCAGCCTGGTGGAGTCTGGTGCAGTCCTGTCTACCCTGGTCTGCCATTACAGTCACTGTAATGGCCTGGTGGAGTCATCTAACTACCCCCCTTCCCTGGTCTATACTCCTATTGGGCAGGACTGGGCTGGACTTTGGTTTGCTGGAGTCTATTGGGCTCTGGTAGGCTGTATTGGGCTCTGGTGGGCCGTGTTGTGCTGTGATGGGCTCTGTTGGGCTACACGAGACAGTACAGTACTAAAGCCTGAACATGTTCATGTAAAACTATTGGCTGTGTACACAAAGTCATGTAAAACTATTGCCCGTATACACAGGGGTTAATTATTATAATTGAATTTAAGGACACAACTGTTCAAGTGTGGAGAGCTACAGAGCTGGCGAGAGCCTAGTGCAGTGTTCCAGACGTATCCAGCCTCATATACTCCCCTTATAAGTCAGTGGTTCAACTATGGGACCCCTAGAGGGGTCTCCATACTCCCCTTATAAGTCAGTGGTTCAACTATGGGACCCCTAGAGGGGTCTCCAAATGATCTTGGGTGGTCCCAAATGTTTAGCTTAATGTGAAACATTGTTTTTCCACTCAACAGTGTACAGAGGCTATCTGCACATTTCTAAAGAGACAATTTAAGGACTTTTTAATACTTTTAAAATGATAAATTAAATATTAGGGGCAGAAATTGTTAAAATATCAGATCTACATGCTCACGCCGCCCTGCGTTGTGAGGTGTTGTGAGCATGTAGATCTGCTATTTTCACAAGGCCGTGTTTTACAAAATGTAACGCCTCAACTCTTTGTCCAAACAGTGAGGCATTGTGAGCTTGAAGATTAGCTATTTTCGCCATCTGTTGGAACCAAGTCAAATAAATGCAAGGCCTACAATTCTCTGTCTGTCTGTCTGTCTGTCTGTCTGTCTGTCTGTCTGTCTGTCTGTCTGTCTGTCTGTCTATCTGGCAATATCCTCAGGGTGTCCAGTCAAAACACCACAAAACTGACATTCAAGGAGTAGTTCACCCCCAAAATGACTTATTTTTTCAATGTATTACTCACGCCATGGAGACTTGAGTTCAATAGAAAAAAAGTCACTTTGGGGGTGAACTACTCCTTTAATGAAATGTTTTTCTTCTCTTCACCCACACCAAATGATCACCACTCTGTTTTGTTACACACGTGTGGTTCTAAAGATGAAAGAAAAATGCAGGGCATTCACAATCCGGCTAATTAAACAACAAACAAATTGGAATTATCAGAAATATGTTAGTCGCACGCATACTGTACCAACAAAACACAGTAAGTCCAAATGGAAAACAAATACACTTGCACTGATCTGAAACATATTCTCTCCCAGTGAACTTGACTGACCAGTGAACAAAGACAGACTGGTGCCACTCATCAAGCAGAAGCCACTGATCAAAAGAAGGCACTAATTGACCACACCTGGCTTGGTGGCCTGAGTGGTGTAGTATAGTCTGTTGACAGCAAGGCTTATGCAGGCCAACCTAACTCTGTCCCTGGCATGTGCGAGGTGCTTGTAGATCTGTGAGGTGCTTGTAGATCTGCTGTATTGGGTTTTTTAACTAGTTTGAAGTGTTGGTGCCGTGCTGTGACAGCTTGAAGCAGGGATGGCTCCCCCCACAAACCCAATTGTGAAAAATATTTATGAAATAAATAAATGAAATATATATATATATATATATATATATATATATATATATATATGTATATGTATATATATATATATATATGTGTGTGTGTGTGTGTGAAAGACAACTGACTTTTATGTAAACCATATTATATGGACAGTTTGTTCTGCATGTCACTATGCTGGAAAGTGTCCTAATCGGGAGATAAGCCCTGGGGGTCCCTGGAGGGACCCTAACCCTGAAGTTTGGCATTGAGTAATATGCTGGCTGTGTACACATGTTCACAGCGGCGTCAGTTCAGGAAAGGCTAAGGTATGGCAACATGACTGGTGTCTTGCAAGACACCAATCATGTTGCCATACCTTAGCAACAGGCACGATGAAAAGTACATTTAATTATTTCCCCCCTGTAGCCAAGGTATGGCAGCTGCCATAGCTTGCCATACCCAATTGACGCCCCTGCATGTTCACCTCCAGTAGGTTGGGAAAGTAGCCTGCCACCCTGTGGAAATATGCTTGAACTGCAAGATAGGACCCTAAAACAAATAAAATGGAATAAAAAAGCATCCGTAAGACGGATGGGCGAACAAGTGGTGTCCATACGTAGATGGGGTCCCAGAGGACATGTAGAGCCCACCCCCTTATTTTTCACGCCCCCAGGGAACACACAGTGGGGTTTGGAAATTTGTCGTGTACACCAGCCCTAGGACCTCGGCTTCGTGAACCGATTTATCGATAGGGGTAATAATAACGACGATAATAATAATAATAAATAAATACAATAATAAATAAATACAAAAATAATTACCATTTTCTAATGGAGAAACTTTCTTGTTGCATTTATCATAAGGACAGCATTCATATATGCAATTATCTTGTTTAATCATTATTACTTTTTCAAAAAAGCCTATTCATTCTGGACTGATATTTTACACGTACGGGACAGGAAAAACCTGTTCATTCTGGCCTGGAGTGACCATATATGGACATAAGGTAACATACTTTGTGTTTTTGAAAAACCCTGTTCATTCTGGACTGAGATCACCATATATGGTAATTAAACGGACATTCTGTTTTTGAAAAAGCCTGTTCATTCTGGACTGAAATGACCATATATGGGCGTGATACACACAAAGCCATTCATTGGAAGCGGTTTTCACAGCTTCAAAAAGTTGCATTATAAATTATTGTTTGATGGTTTGGTTAGATACAGATAGATTGAATGTCAACATATGACGTTTTTTAGCGAAAATATGTCCGACATCGACGTAAATTGAGTTCCCGATACGTCAATATAGTGACGTTTTGGTCTGGAGACTGGGTTGAATATTTCTATATTTGGAGACAATGCCTCTCAGCCAATCAACAATGCGAGGTTGCTGTCACTGCTAGTATAAAGCAGAGTGGTCCTTAGGGCCGACCTTGAAACCAAAGAGCACAGAGGCCAAAATCTAACAGATCTGTCCTTAGTGTAGCTAGCATATACTCAACTGTTGGGTCATAGCAAAGCACGTTATCGGGAGGCTAACCAGCAGCTATAACCAAAATGGCGAGTGCCTTATATGATGTCTCCAGTCTGCTGAACTCAGTGACCTCAAGCAACAAGGATGTGAGGTGCATGGTGACCAATGCCCTGATGTCTGAGCTGCAGAAGGATACAGTCACACTGGACGATGACGGTGAGAAGGTGGTACATATGATTCTGTTGTTGTTGGATGATAAGTTTGGAGAAGTCCGAAACCTGGCTGCTAAATGCCTGGGCCCTCTGGTGAGCAAGGTGAAGGAGAACCAGGTTGAGACCATTGTGGACAAGCTGTGGACCAACATTTTGTCCGGTAATAAGAAGCTCTGGGACGTCTCGTTCTTGGGACTCATGACCGTTATAGGAGGACTTCCTTCAAGTGGCTCCTCTGCCAGTGTTTGCAAGAAGATAACTGACAAACTGATCAGTGCCATCACCGACAACGATAACGTGTACGTTCAGCTGCCGGCACTTGATCTCATGGCCAACATGCTCTGCAGACAGGGAGGATTGTTGGTGGCTCTTCATCCCTCAATCCTGAGTCGTCTGCTTCCCCAGCTCACATCCCGTTACCTGGATGTCAGAAAGAGGACCATTACGGCCCTCTGCCTCCTCGCAATGACATGTGAGGACAGTTTGTTCGATGACCTAATTGAAAACCTGCTGTTAGAACTGGAACCAGAGACCATATCAAGAACCAGAACACACATTGAGTGTATGGCTGCTATCAGCAAGGAGGCTGGACACCGCATAGGCAAACATCTGGAGAAGATCATTCCGTTGGTGGTGAAGCTCTGTAAAGTCGATGATGATGAACTGAGAGAGCGCTGCCTCCTGGCCCTTGAGTCCTTCGTTAGGAAGTCTTCTAAGGAGGCTCAGTCCCACATTCCCACGGTCATCGAACTGTGTCTGCACTGCCTGTCCCACGAAGTAAGCGTCAGATATATACGTGACGAGGATGACAGTGACGATGAAGACACCAGTTGGATGGTGCGTCGCGCATCTGCCAAGTGTCTGGACGGTGTCATCTCAACCAGACATGAGATGCTGCAGGACTTCTGTTGCTCCGTCTTTCCTGCACTCATCTCCCGCTTCGAGGATGAAGTGGAGAATGTGAAGGCAGATGTGTTCCTCGCATATATCTCTCTGCTGACACAAACTGAGAAGTGGATGTCGGACCCAGACACTATGAATCAGGGAGACACACCGGGAGACACACCTCTAACCCTGTTACAGAGTCAGGTTCCTAGGATAGTGGGTGCTCTTGATAAGCTATTAAAAGGGCAAAGTTGGAAGATGAAATACTGTTGTTTCAACTTGTTGACTGAACTGGCAAAGGTTCTGCCTGATGCTGTGGTAGAACTAATACCAGGTATAGTCTTCAGTCTGAATGATAAGTCCAGCAGCTCTGAGCTGAAGACCAAAGCATTGTCATGTTTGCATGGGATCCTGAGCTACAAGCCCTCCAAGGCCTTCCACCCACACATCTCAAACATCTGCAAAGATCTCGTCCCAGTCATGGTGGCCTGCATGGCAGACCCCTTCTATAGGATGAACTCCGAAGCCCTGCTGGTTACACAGCAGCTGGTCGAGGTGATCGGGGTTTACATTCACCAACATCCGGACAGTGAATGTGGGGGTTTTGACTCCTACATTAAGAAATTGTTCAGTTGTACAAAAAAGCGCCTGCAAGCCACTAGCATTTTCAAGGAAGTTAATAAACAGGCCATTACCTGTATGGGCCAGATCATCTTTAACCTGGGAGACCGTTTGCCCACTGAACTTCCTGAAACGCTGCCCATCTTTTTGGAACGACTCCAGTTTGAACCGACACGACTCACTACTGTTGGAGCGTTGGCGCTGATAGCATGCTCTCCTCTGAACATCAGCCTAGGTCCGGATTTTTGCAAAGCTGTTCCCATCCTTGCCTCATTCCTCCACACACGTTACAAAAGAATCACATGCTACATCATAGCTGCACTGGATGGACTGCTGACGAAATGTGGCTCCACAGTGACGCCAGAAATGATAGACAAAGTGTTGGCTGAACTTCCTGCCCTCATACAAGGGAATGACATGAACGTGTCTCATTTGGTGTTAATCATCCTGGACACATTGGTGGAGAGTCTGGAGACACATCCTTCCGCCATCATCCAGAGACTGGACAAACTGCTAGCACCGCTACAAGCTGTTTTCACCTCCAAGCTGAAGAATGGTGCAGCAAAGCAGGATGAACTAGTTCACTTGAAGCATGTTGCGATGCAAGTTCTTTTCTCGCTACTTGACATCCAAGAAGCAAATAACTGTACTCTGATGACACAGCTCCTGTCTCAGATTCACTCCGATGAGGAACTAAAGGAAATTTTTAGGACTGTCAGAGACTCCAACTTGGCCGACATCGGGAGATCATTCCGTTGGTCGTGAAGCTCTGTAACGTCGACGATGATGAACTGAGAGAGCGCTGCCTCCTGGCCCTTGAGTCCTTCGTTAGGAAGTCTTCTAAGGAGGTTCAGCTCCACATTCCCACAGTCATCAAACTGTGTCTGCACTACCTGTCCCACGAAGAAAACCACAAAGATACAGTTGACGAGGATGACAGTGACGATTATGACGCCAGTTGGATGGTGCGTCGCGCATCTGCCAAGTGTCTGGACGGTGTCATCTCAACCAGACATGAGATGCTGCAGGACTTCTATTGCTCCGTCTCTCCTGCACTCATCTCCCGCTTCGAGGATGAAGTGGAGAATGTGAAGGCAGATGTGTTCCTCGCATATATCTCTCTGCTGACACAAAGTGAGAAGTGGATGTTGGACCCAGACACTATGAATCAGGGAGACACACCTCTAACCCTGTTACAGAGGCAGGTTCCTAGGACAGTGGGTGCTCTTAATAAGCTATTAAAAGGGCAAAGTTGGAAGACGAAATATCTTTCATAGCCTCATTATTGCTATTTCAAAAGAAAAACATCTCTGTGATATTAATAAAAAGGGAACACAAAAGGTACAATAGTTACATTGCAAAACAGGGGTTTTCCCCCGAAAATACATGTTTAATTAATTTAATCCCAGTGGGACAGAAAAACCAGGGCAGATTGTTTTTATATTGGAAATGAATGGGGAAAAAAGATTTTTCATAGCCTCATTATTGCTATTTAAAGTACCAAAAGAAAAACATCTACAGTACGTGATATAAATAAAGAGGGAACAAAAAAGTACAGTAGTTACATTGCAAAATAGGGGTTTTCCCCCGAATATTTATGTTTTAATTAGTTTAATCCTCTGAACAGGCAGACGACTGAGAGATAGAGAGAAAGCGCAGTGCATCTTGGGTAGGAAGTTGTGGAATTATAGTCTGGCTGTCAACATAACATGTATTTTAATTGTAATTCTGCCCATTTAAAATATATCACCCAATCGAATCTCATAGTTACACCAGACTGGTTCATGTGAACCAGTCTGTTGAAGCTTATTGATTATAATTATCAAAATCGATATGACCGCGCAGCGCCGTACTGCGCCCTGGCCGTGCTGTGCCCCGGCCGTGCTCTACATCACCGCACCACGGTGAAAGAACGAAAGGACTTCGTCCCACTGCATAACTCCACCCCCGGTAGCAAAAGTAAATGATTTTTTCTGGTTGGCCAGTCAGGGAGTCTCAGGGACCAATCAGAAGGCTGACAAACGGTAAATTCCAACTGGCAGAGTCATCGCACCATGGGTGCCAAACTGCAGCCGGAAGTTCGGTAGACTGCACTGGAGTCAGTGGGAGCAGCTCATGAATAAACACTATTTCTGAACAATTGAGACCTTTATTATAACATAAAAGAAGGCATGTCACACATTTATTTCTGCTGTGTTGATTTTCAATGTGTGCACTTTTATAGCAGTATCTAAAGAGCAAAAAGTATGTTTCTAAACGTGCCAAATATCGCGAGACTATCCACCATTTTCTGTCTGGGAACCAAATCTTGCGATACTTCGGAGACAGAAACTCTTTTATATTCCAGAACAGATTATATGACAAAGGTCTCAGTCGTTCATTAATAGTGTTTCTTCCAGGTTTGTTCATGAGCTGATCTAGCCGGCTCCATCAGTGTCCCGTATTTCATCGGACTTCCGGTGGGAGTTCTGGCACTTATGGTGAGCGTCAATACATCGCGATAGTTTATTTGCCAATACTGTATCGATACTTCAGGCCGTAGTATCGCGATACTTTGAGGAAAATAAAATAATGTTCCCATGCATAGGAACCAATGGTAGAAGTCCGGTCCTGACACTCCACTGCCTCTAGATGTCACTTTCTATAGTAGCTACCTCCCCTTCCCATGATTCAGTGAGTGAGGTCTCTCGATAAAATAGCTGCGACAAAAACATCAGCTTTTAAATCGCAATAGTATCGCAATAGTATCGCAATAGTATCGCAATAGTATCGTATCGCAAAGATTCCTAATATATCGTGATACTATTGTATCGTGACCCAAGTATCGTGATATGTATTGCATCGCAAGATTCTTGCCAATATCCACCCCTACATGGCGCATCCCCGTTGTCCCGTGATATCCCTACCTCCTATTTACCTTGCTCTCGGGGTGGAGACTGGGGCTTTGTTTAAAAAACTCCACACTCAACTCACAATCTGCCACAAGATGCTGACATCAGCAGAAGCCAGGGCTGGGGGTCAGGTGGGGTCGAGGTTGCCATTCACCTGCTGTGAAATCAAAACAGCCTGAGCTGGGCAGACACTGCAGGCTGAGAGCAGGGAGAGAGACGGAGACAGAGTTAGTAGAGTCTCAACGTGAGGTTCTGTGACCATCCTCTGGGAAGGATGGTTTGATGATTGATTTGACCTCTATGGACCCTTTATAAAAGATTTAGCCCCCAAGTCCCTCGCAAAAATCCCAGCATTTTTTGCTAGAGGGCCTATACACAGCCGGGTGTGGAGAACAGGGCCAGCTGGGACGAGTGAAAGTCAAAGATATGTTTACCAACGGAAAAGGCAGACAGAGACTCCACAGCCGGTGAAATTCAGAGGGAAGAACGTTCACATAGTTGATGCCTTCTGCGGAGACTACATCACATTTGCCATCTCAAAGGAAGGCCACGTGTATGGATTTGGCTTGTCAAACTACCACCAGCTTGGCACACAGGGCATGAAGACCTGTTATTTCCCAGTGAAGCTAGCCTGCTTCAAGAACAACTCCACCACAAGCTTCAGGGCAGGGCAGATGACGGCCGTCTGGGCCTGGGCCTGGGGGTCAAGGAGAAGAAGAGCGTGGTCTCCCCCACCTCCGTGGCTGGGATGGAGCAGGCCAGTGGAGTGTGCTGTGGAGACTCCGTCAGCTTTGCCGTCACCAGAGAAGGGTCAGTGTACGCCTGGGGCTTCGGCGAAAACCACCAGCTGGGCACGTGAGCAGTGAGGATGAATGGCCCACAGCTGGACAGCCTCACGGTGCTGGCAGCATCCAGTGGAGGGCAGCATACCGTTCTACTGGCCAAAAACAAACAGGAGAGCTGATAACTAGGGAGAGGACGATTTTTTACCACATGATTGTCGTGCCGATAATGACTATAATATGTAGATGAATTGCTACCGAAGGTCGCAGTTTAGTATGTGAAACGGCACACGCTGATTCCGTCTGTCTCTATCTGTCTGTCTGGACGTGTTCACCTTTTTGAATCGGTGAAAACCGCTTCCAATGAGTGGCTTTGTGTATCCCACGCCCATATATGGTCATTTCAGTCCAGAATGAACAGGTTTTTTAAAAAACAAAATGTGTGTTTCATGTCCATATATGGTCACTCCAGTCCAGAATGAACAGGTTTTTTCTGTCCCGTACGTCCAGAATATCAGCCCAGAATGAATAGGCTTTTTCAAAAAGCAAAATCTGTGTCCCATGTCCATATATGGCCATTTCAGTTCAGAATGAACAGGTTTTATCTGTCCTGTACGTCCAGAATATGTGTGTAGTGTCCCTCCCGGTCTGATGAATGGATACTTTGAGGATTGGTCAAGCTTCACATGATAATTCGGCCCTCCATTCTTTAAATATTCTGAATGAATATATAAAGAATGGATAGATCACAGAGTCCATAACTGTATAGATGTATAGACCAGTAAGGCTCCCTAATCGGGAGATTATCTCCACAAATAGGGCAAAAATGTGTTTTGCCAAAATCTTCCTGATCCATGTTGATGACATGAGTGTAGACATACTGTGTAGTGATTTTCGTGATTTTAGGGCAAAATCTGTAGGAGCAGTGTCCAAAAATGTGTTTTTAAAAATCGGCCTGGAGGTGGCGCTATATGGGAGAGATTCATGTTGATGGGATGAGTGTAGACATACTGTGTACCGATTTGCGTGATTTTAGGGCAAAAATTGTAGGAGCAGTGTCCAAAAATGTGTTTTGCAAGAATCGGCCTCATGGTGGCGCTAGAAGAGGGCCATGTGAGAAATGAGGGGTGGGGTCTCCGCGCCGCCAAGGCGGACGAATAGGTACCGGCCCCGGCTGTCCCGGTCGCTCCTAGCCGGAGTTACGGCATTTTATGTGAGCTGCAGTGTAGGGGGTCCTCCACTGGGGGCGCCACCACTTTTGCATCCGTTCTGGAGCACCAGGAGTCGGTGGTCCCCGGGAATTCCCCGTGAGCAGCCCCGTTGGGGTGGTCATTTGGTCAGTTTAGCACATTTGGTCATTTTTTACATCTGGGGGTCCCCCAGGGTCCCTGGAGCTCCGGGGGTCCTTGGAGGTTGTAGTTTGGCAAGCAAGGAGTGTGTGTGCAAAATTTGGCATGGATCGGGGCAACGGTTGCGGAGATATGAGCAGGGCAATAGTGTGACGTGTGAGGTGTGACAGACAGACTGACAGACAGACTTACACTTTGTGCAGGGTTTGATAGTAAATGCGACCTACGGTCGCAATCACAGAGTTCATAACTCTAGAACACATAGAATAAAATTTCACCGCTTCACTTCGAACCGAGGTTTGATTTTTTCTGTGTAAGTAAGTAAGTAAGTAAATTTTATTTATATAGCACCTTTTACAGAGAGATCTCACAAAGTGCTTTACAGGCATTAAAAGAGAAAACAATAAAAACAAGGCAAAAGGCTATACAGTTAGTTACTAGGAAATACAAAATTAAAATCAAATACCAACAACAAAAGCCTGTTCAAATAGTAGCGTTTTGAGGTTGCTTTTAAAAATACCAACAGAGGCTGCGAATCTCAAGGTTTGTGGAAGAGCATTCCAAAGTTTGGGTGCTACAGCTTGAAAAGCCTTGTCACCTTTGGTTTTTAAGTGAGTCTTTGGAACCTTTAACAGACCCTGCACAGCGGACCTTAGGACCCTTTCAGGCTCATAGCGTTCAACCAGATATTTTATATAGCTTGGAGCCTGTCCATGCAGAGCCCTATATGTGAGCACCAGGACTTTAAACTGGACCCTGAAATGTACAGGGAGCCAGTGCAAGGCGGACAGAACTGGGGTGATGTGGCACCTTCTACTGGACCTGGTGAGCAGTCTGGCAACAGCATTTTGAATTAGTTGTAGGCGGTCCATGGAGGTTTTACTGAGGCAGGTGAAAAGTGAATTACAATAGTCTAGCCGAGATGAGACAAAAGCATGAATGATCATTTCCAGTTCTGGGTAAGAGACCATTGATCTGAGTTTAGCGATGAAGAACCCACCCAATCCTCTCTGTTTAACACACGCACAAAACGCACCCTTAAACGGCGCCCCCGGTCCTGATTTTTCGCAGGCCTGCTTCCTGGGACCCCCCAATTCCCTCGGAACAAACCCCGTCCTTTTGGTGTCCGGGAACAGCGGAACCAAAAAATTGATGAAATCCAGAGTTGAACTCCACATGACCTCCAGAGAACATGCTGTTGAGGGCATGGCATATGCAAATGAGCCATGTGCTTTTTATTCTAATTAGCCATGTGTTCCTGTGGGTCCGTGGACCGTGTCTATACTGCAGAGAACTACTCTGTTACTCTGTAATTCCAAATGTACTTGAGTAAAAGTAAAGTATTGGGATCAAGTACCAAAAGTACAAGTACAAAATGTTTGAAAATAGCAGATCTACAAGCTCACAACTTGTAGATCTGCTATTTTCAAATAGCTTTGGTATAAAATAGGGCTAAAGTGGTTTATGTATGTTTTATAATATCATAATTTATATTTGCAAAGTAACTGGTAACTAACATTTTCAAATAATTGTAGGGGAGTAAAAGTACAATATTTGGATCCCAGATGTAGTGAAGTAGAAGTAAAAGTATTGGAAACTGGAAATACTCAAGTAAAGTACAAATATTATCAAAATTGTACTTGAGTCCTTTGTTACTTTACACCACTGACACTGTAAATAATTGCAAAACAGTGCACATGTCTTATTTTAAGTTGTAAAGATATTTCTTATATTAAATTATGCTCTGCAGTGGCACAAGGGACTCCCAGTGTGGCAACCCAAAGACAATAAAAGAGTATGGCCACAGCCAAGCGACCCTGGGTGGCAGGTGCCTTTGACTTAGAGCTTGTACAGAGCGCTGACAGACATTGACACCAAGGCTTGTCCACCTGCATTTTGAGCTACAGTCTATGATTTTGAGAGGGGACGTAACAGTCTATAAACACAACACTAGACCTCTGTCTAAACACCTGAACGTGGCCATCGTGTCTTCTGGTCTGTGGAATGCAAAATAAGAGCACATTTTACCTATATATGTGCTGTTTGTACTGTTGCTACGCTTAAAAATTTTAAATAACAAGTGGAGACCATAGACATTCAATAATAGCTATGTAGGTATTTGGATTTGGAAATATTGAGGTACAGTATGACATTTTTTATCTCACAGCCCCAGAAAGAAAATAATTAAGTGTTCATTTGAGCGGTATATAGTTCCTATCATTTTATAATGGACAATTTACTTTTCGGGCAAGTGGGCATGACCTTTGGGCAAGTAGAACATGACCTGTGCTACCCTTTTTCTTTTTTCTTTTTTTACACATGCACTTTATAATAAAATATGTTAAAAGAAAAATTCAAAGACTCTTATTCCCTTAATTCAAAGAAAAAAGACATGAGAGAAATCAGAGTGTAATTTACTATATTTTGAGAGAGACAGACAAAAGTTAACAGTACAGAAAACATCCAATCCGTTTCATGGTTGGAGATCTCTCACAAGATGGTGGTCAGTAGCTGGTCAGACATTCGTATATAAATAATACAGTATATGACAGTTAGGTTCCTGTTAATATGATGAGGTTGCCACATCCATCAAAAACACGTGGGGGTCGTCCTAGTAGATTTCCACAAAGGCAGTTAAACTGTTGTTTTGGGGCCACAGTTGATAAGGCAGAGCGTCCTCATTTCCACCAGACAGTGACCTGGCCTTGTGGGTGCAGGTGGCATGGCACAATATGGTATATTGATTGAATTCAATTATTTATATCGATAAATAAACAAATCAAAACACTGATGAAAGTAATTTCTTCAATAACACTTCAAAAAAAGGACCTGTAATTTTTCCATTAGGGTTAATGAGAACACACTGCATGTGTACTGTATATGTGTCTGTGCAAAAATTGTGTGCATACTTGTATTACTGTGTGTGATTCTGTAACTAACACTGTCCGAGTTGAGGGGAAACCTTGAAATGTAAAGGTTTGAGAAACACTGGTATAGACATTGAGCAATTGTCCTTAGGCTTACAATTAGTAGTAGATTCAGCCCTGGGTTAGGATTACGATAAGGCATTCAAAGGTTAGATGTAGGGGTCAGGGTTAGCGTTATGTCTGATGTATACATGGGCAGCCTATAACTAAGGCTTTAGACTTAGGGGTTATAATGGCCCCCAAAAAAAAAAAAAAAATTGTCGTCCTAAAATATTATTGTCCAATAATCCTAGACTCTATGATGATGATGATGATGGTGATGGGCGATGCGGAGACGTGCGGGGACATCCAGATACGTAGGGTTCTTCAGGTCACCAGGCTTCCTCGGGTAGTTTTCCTACAGGCAGAGAACCGTAAATATGTAAATGTAAATATTACAACAGGACATCTGTGACAGTAGGTCGTTTTCAGCACTGTGCGGAGTTGCACCCCATATACGGCAAGTGAGTACTAACTACCAGTGCTTTGATAATACCTTGCCACACCTTGTCTAGTTATGTGATTGTGAATATGAAATAGCCAATCTATTCGGGGTTATACAGGGTCCTCCCTATGTTCCAGGTTCTATGTTCCCCACTTCCCCCCCAAAAAAGGTTCTATGTTCCCCACCCACCCACCACCAAAAAAGGTATGTTCCGCCCAACCAAAAAAGGACTTATGTTCCCAATACCAATTCCCAATTTTCACAACTCAAATGCAGGGACATCTGGGCACTAAGAACATGTGGGCAATTCTAATTTAAGTGCCTACTCGTCCAGGTGCTCATAGTGCCCAGATGTCTCCACCCCTAAGTGCCCACTTTTCCAGGTGCCCACTCGTCCAAATGCCCACATTAACCTACCTAGTGCCCAGATGTCCAGGTGCCCACTCGTCCAGATGCCCAGTCATAACACAAATATGGTGCCCAGATGTCCCTAGTTCCCCCCTGACCTATTTGTTTGTGTGTGTGTGTGTGTGTGTGTGTGTGTGGGGGGGGGGGGGGGGGGTGAGGGACATAGAACCTGGGGAACATAGGTACGGTCCCTCACATACAAATAATGAACACAACAATAACAGCCATTTGAAAATAGCTGATCTACAAGCTCAAAACAGTGTGAGCTTGTCCATCTGCCATTTTCACAATGTTGTGAGCTTGTAGATCTGCTATTTTCAAAACAATACACATCTTGCATGGGCAGAGATAGATGGAAATTAAATCATGTTATGCCCTTTTGCATCTGACTCTGAGCAGCAAGCTGAACCTAGAGGCTAGTTTCTGATACATCATACAACCTCACTTATCCCCACTCCAAATGGACATTAAACGTGTCACCTACTTTATTTACAACATCAATGACTCTCTAACCGAGGCATTTTGGGGATGTAAATGGCTAACCAGAAGCCTGTATGACTCCATTTAAGGTACATATACATAGGCGCTAGCCAAACATGCTAACGGAGGCTAACAGACAAACGTTATGACAGCAAAGTGGAAACTGCACCAAATGATTTATTTATAATTGTCAGGGCTTCATCTAATACCTGGCTGATAAAGACAGTAAACTTTGATGTGTTTAGGGCACTGGCCAATATTATATGATTTTATGAATTCTCCTCTCTTTGTGTGCCCTGTCACTTGGGCCATAATTAAATAAAAAAAATCACACCCGTGTGAACTGAGCGGTGGTCGGTGTGTGTGTGTGTGTGTGTGTGTGTGTGTGTGTGTGTGTGTGTGTGTGTGTGTGTCTGGCCTGAACAACAGCGCCCCTCCCTTAACATGTGTGGTCAGAAAAGGTACTGCAGGCTCTGCAGGCTACATACAGAAACGGACACACACACGCACACACACACGCACGCATACACACACGGCCACGTATAGGAGACGGTGTAACCACCGCTCAATAAATTAAAATAAGCAACACAAGCACTCCAAACTCATTTCGATGTCCTAACTAAGCCTTGGCTAATGAAAAATGTTAACTTTGTTGATTTGGAAGCACTTACCAATGTGTTAATCCTCTGAGTACAGCACAAAACACAAAAGATGAGAGAACTCCATGAAAAAAGCACCAAATGTCAGTTTTCTCCAGTCTTTATCTAACCCTCAGCAGATAAAAGATGTAAAAGTTATATTCCTTAATGCACTCTGCAATTCACCACGATTATAATCCTCCTGTATAGTCCCCATTCAAACTGTGCACACACTGTCTGTCTGACATGGCTCTGCCTGCCACTGCAGCCCTGCTGTGCTTGGCTCGCTCAGTGGAACACGAGCCAATCAGACGCTGCAGGGCGAAAGTGGGTCAGTTGGAACGCTTCTGGGCCAATCGGACGCTTCAGGGCGAAGAAGTTCAGTGGGACAGAGCCCTCCCATCCAAGTGGAACGGGCCAATGGGCAGCCTCTGCAACCGGCAGGCCCTCCCAGCAACAGTGGGACAAGTGGAACAATGGGACAGAGAGCAGTGGGATTCTCGGGTAGGGGCCGCTTCTATTCTGTATGGGTCACATTCCACTCTCAGGATTCCACACAGAAAAATAGATTGTGTTTGTTTGTGTGTGTGTGTGTGTGTGTGTGTGTGTGTGTGTGTGTGTGTGTGTGTGTGTGTGTGTGTGTGTGTGTGTGTTCACAGCTCTTTGTGTGCTGTCATATTCCTTTAGCTTCATTGAAGGGCTGATCTATCTCATGTTTCTCTCATGTTTCTCCCTGTCAATCACTCTGTTGGGTTTACCAGGTTAAAACAAACACAAACCAAGATTCTCGTGAAATCAGCTTTCAAATCAGCATCTGAACTTCAACTCGTTACATCAACTCACCATTAGTACAGTAGATATGTGTTGATAATCTATAAGCCAAATTAAACATTGAGGCAACACCACAGGAATTAATACAATTAGACTGTATTCCTATGCATTTGTTGTATTGTTGTTGATGTACTGACATATTATCTTGCTTATTATATTGATGTATTACCTGCTTATTGTAAATCGCTTTGGATTAAAAGCGTCTGCTAAATGCCTAAACTGTAAACTGTAGACTACTTCACATTGTCATAAAAGACCTCAGTCTGTCATGTGTAGGTGCTACAAACTGACCTTTCCTCACGAGATACCTAATGTTTTATGCATTTTTATCACCACCAGCCAATCTTGTAAAGTACCAGCCAGGCCGACCAGCGTCGTATATCTTGTGCCCGCTTCCAGAAGGCCAAGGGCCTCCATAAATCCTTTTCACGGCAGCCATTTTGACATAAATAGTTGTGTAATGTTACGTCCTTCAGGTGCTACCAATGACACTAATTAAGGTAATGATACTAATTAATTAATTTGATATTCTTGATAAGACTCCGTTTAGTGTAGCGGAGCCTTTCCAGGGAGCCAACATGAACAATAGCAGCATGTAGGGCTGATTTAAGCAGTCATACCTGGCCTGTAACCTCGCGTCACCAGGCTTTCTCGTGGGAAAGCCTAGGGCAGGGGTGGGCAACTTTGATGATGGTGAGGGCCACTATATTTCCACCTTCACTCCAGAGGGCCACAATGTATATTGCTACGTCCTACTTTGTCATTCTAGTATCTCATACAAAAGATTCTTTTGAATTGGAATCCTGAATAATTTTTTGTTATTTTTTAATTGGAATCCTGAAATGTAACATTTTGATTTAATTGCAAACGTATTTAGTTATACTGTATACTCATGTTAACTTTATGAACTTAAATAAAAATACATTGGACATAAAAAAATAAATTTTAATACTACTATACTAGTCATTAAGCTACTAATATAGACTGACGGAATTAAAGCAGGTCATGTTTGGAATTGTAACAGCTGGAATCAATAATACATCAGTATTCCAGTATTAACCTGCGGGCCGCATTAAGTGAAGGTGGGGGCCGCATGTGGCCCCCGGACCGCCAGTTGCCCAAGTATGGCCTAGGGTGATTGTTTACAACGGGCCGTTTGAGCCGGTCTAGGCGGAAACCACAAGCAGAAGAAGCGGCGTTGCTTTGTTTTGTTTCCCCCCCCCCCGTTTGTTTACCCAATCCCTATTAAAATGCTCGAGTAGCCTAGTGTTGTCTTGCCAGTCGCTACGAGTTGGACTAAAATATGGATATACCAAACAAATTTTCCAAAAGCAAAACTACTCCGGGGTTTATTAAGTAGGCCCTAAAAGTATGTCCTTGAGCGCAGGGGAATTAGTTTGGGTTAAAACTGAATCTGGTTTGATAGTTCTGGCCAAATTGTAGTCCTTTGAGAACTACAACATGACGTAGAGTGGTTTCTGCTCCCGACCGGATCAAACCCAGAAAAGTGAAGGGATCCCAGACTACCTGGCCTGAGTCAGCAATCCTCACCAGTGTTGCCATGTCTGCTTATTATAAGCAACTTTGGGCTTGTTTTTCTGTAACGTTGCTTATAAATATTGTTAGATGACGGTTGTTTTTATTGCTTTTTTTTTTTTTTAAGAACCCATGTTTGTAGGAAAGGGGTATTAAGTCCCCAACAATGTACTGCATATCGTGTGCATGTTAAATGTATTTTTCTTAGGAAACTACTTCTGCAGCAATGGTGGTAGTGAGAACTGACCAGCACGCCTAGAGCAGAGCAGAGGCCCAGCTTCCCCCTGGAGGACTCTACCCTCTCTGCGTCCCCCTGGAGGACTCTACCCTCTCTAGCCTCACTGCGGAAGACCCAACAGAAGCACCTAGCGGGTGCTTATGCTGCCCAGAGACAGGAGCCACGGCAGGGGTGTCGCACCAAATTCTGGGCCCTGGGTACAAGGATTCACTGCGTTATTTTGTGCTTTAACTATTGAAAAATAGCAGATATACAAGCTCGCAGCGAGCTTTTTGATCTGCTATTTTTGAAAAATCATGAAAATGTGTGCACGTCTTTGAATATTTCAAATCCTCCTAAGGTTTTTTGAAAAAACTATGTTTCTATGTCACAGGCAGGCAGCAGCGAGGCAGTGTGTAGACACTAGACCAGAGGACACATGCATATTAGTGAACACATACGAGAAGAGTCTTGCTGTAGAGTGAATGTGCATATTTGCAGGCACATAACAGTGGTGCTCAAACTTTTTCACATGAAGGACCCCCAAAATGATATGTATTCGGCCACGGACCCCCATCTCAAAATATTGAGTTCCAGGGACGCCCAGGAGCAAAATTTGAGTCACAAATGTTCGCTTAAAAAATACATATATTCAAAGATTTGCACACATTTTCACGACTTTTCAAAATAGCAGATCTACAAGCGAGTGGCGCGCTGTGAGCTTGTATATCTGCTATTTTTCAATAGCTAAAGTATAACATAATTAAGGCCCCTCCACCTTGGGCCCTAGTAACTCAGTCCCACTTCTCCCCCCCTTGTGACGCTCCTGGTCGTAGGATGCGCCAGCTGCAGGATCCAGACGACAAGTCAGATACTCTCCATGGCATCCAGAGTACTCTCACTGCTTTTCGGGAAAATGACCCCATAAAGCCAACTACTGCACTGCACTGGCAGGCAGAATGTGTGTCTTAGCGCGAGATGAGTCAGCTTGACCTGTGCGAACTCACGCCATGTGATTGACGGTTGACGCAAAAGTCTATATTTTGTCATTAGCTGCCGCTTGTGCCAGCCAGCTTGTTAATGATACTTAATTGGAGTACACGCCCCCAGTCCTTTATGATGTCCTTGCCCTGTGCCTTTTCATATACAAACACACTCAACCCCAGAACAATGACAGACAGAAAGATGGAGGGAGGTGGGGACATCTGTGGCATCTGGTGGCAATTTGCACTCTACTGAGCACGCCTTTCACTAATGATTTCAAAATGAGGCGTAGAAATGATTGCCATCGAAGGTCACAGTTTACCATGACAAATGTCACAGCTTGTGTGTACACATTTTTACAGTCTATGGGTTGGTTCCCTTGACACATCATTGTGACATCACAGGTGATATCACAGGTGACATCACCTGTAAAAGTCCATATAAGGGTATTCCCCAGAATCCCTTTTATGCCCATATATGAAGATCCCTGATGTCATCAATATATATCACTGGCCAGATGGCCAAGACATGGCCCATATTTGTGTGGCTGGTTCAGATAGGGATCTCCATGTATGGGCATAAAATATATTGTAAAGACTGGGTTAGAGTTGACTGGATTTAATTTGGGGCGTCACTTACAGTAAATATAATCATAATGATAATTATAATCATCATCATCGTCATCATTTAACATTATTTTGCATCGTAAATGGGTTTGGATGAACACTGGGTTTTGGATTGGATTTTAGGGAAGGGCTTTTGGTTGGACTATATTGAAAATATCAGGGCTGTTTCAATGAGAGATGGTGCAGGGGTGTCGCACCAAATTCTGGGCCCTGGGTACAAGGATTCACTGCGGGCCCCCCGTGAATGTTCTTCATAGGGGGAGGAGGGGGTTTAACCCATTTAGACTGGGAACGCATTATTTTGTGCTTTAACTATTGAAAAATAGCAGATATACAAGCTCACAGCGCGGCACCGAGTGCCGCGCTGTGAGCTTGTAGATCTGCTATTTTTAAAAAATCGTGAAAAAGTCCTTCTAAGGTTTTTTTTTTTTTGAAAAGCCTATGTTGTGTCAGTGTCGGTGGTGCTCCATCTTTTTCATGTGAAGGCCTCCCAAAATGATATGTATTTGGCCACTGACCCCATTTCAAAATATTTAGTTCCAGGGACCCCCCAGAAGCAAAATTTGAGTTACAAATGTTCGCTTAAAAATTACATATTATATTCAAAGATTTGCACACATTTTCACGACTTTTCAAAAATAGCAGACCTACAAGCTCGCAGCTGTGAGCTTGTATATCTGCTATTTTTCAATGGTTAAAGTATAAAATAATTCCAGGCCCCTCCACCTTGGGCCCTAGTAACTCAGTCCCCCCCCCCCTTGTGACACCCCTGGATGGTGACTGGAAGAGAAGAATACATTTCAATAAAGGAGAGATCACACCGATTTGAAGCTGAAAAGAGAATGACATGGTTCAGAGGCAGTGGAGATATTTAAAGGCGGAGTCCAATCGCCTGATTGGCTGGGCTGCATATTGGCTAGAAGAGCACGCCCATAGGCTAGAAGAGCACACCCTTTGAGCTGAGTGTAACAACTTATATCTTTTCATTGAACTTGCGCTGACAGCTACATTTCAATGAAGGCTCACATTGATACAAAATGATTTAGTGAATGAGTGTATATGACAGCGTGGGAAAAAGGAAGTGACGTGGGCTTAAAGCAGAGTGCGGTTTAGATCCTTTTTATTGAACTTACGCTAAAAGCTACATTTCAATAAAGGAGAGATCACACCGATTTGAACAAGAAAATATTTACTTGAATAATAGGCAAAGAATAAATACAAAATACATGTTTGCAAAATACATGTTTGGCAATTAGACTCCATTAACATTAAACATATAATTATGTTTAAATAACATTATACATATAGATTAGAATTTAATAGGGAGAGCCCCCCAAAACTAAGTCTTGCCAATGCAGGCAAGACATGAAATGAAGCAGAATATGATAATTATGCTTCAATTTAGCCAGCATGAAATAGCAGATTGCTGACGAAGCTGATGCTTTATTTTAGTTAGGATGACATGCATAAACCAACAATGATGTATCCATTGCGTAGAGATACATTAACATCTTATCTTAAAATGGCCGACGCAGGCTGACGCTTTAGTATAGGAGGTCATCATCGGACGCCAGGAGATTGATGCCATAGAAGACCTGTAGTGGGTTAGAATTAGAATAGAGGCCTTCAAGGCCTTTAATTACTTTGAGAAACCATCGCCAATTATATGAATTGTTCTCAAGCCATGATAAAAGCAGAACAGGATTGATAAGTAGTGAGTTAGAATTAAGCCGGCATTGAAAGGTTAGAGGCCTTCAAGGCCGACTGATACTTTGAAATTAGTATGAGCCACCACCACCAGCTATATGCAGCTGAATGACTAACAGTTCTTAAAGCATGAGATTGATTAAGCAGATCAGGATATATCAGAAAAAGGATAAATAAGCATGAGCACCGCAAGGAAAACCATCAATCCATTTAAGGAGAGGTACGATACTTTGCATTGCTTAAGTATTCCTATTGAAAAGGAATGGCCAACATTTTACTGCAGATAGGGATGATCCAGCTATAGCTTAGATAGATAATAAAGTTGGTGCAATTTCTGACACCCACTGGAAGCCAACCCTTTAAATGTTCACCTTAAACCTGAAGATTAAGCTGAATCTGAACAAATACCAATTAGCTGAGGGCTGAATAACTTTAGGAACTAATAAAAGCATGACCTCAGATCAATCAGTATACACTAAACAAATGAAATGAGCAAATATTTAATTAGAACAAGCAAATAATTAATTACGAAATACTGTACATGATTGGCAATTATACTCCATAAGCAAAACAAATAATATTAGGAAATAGGAGAGAGAATCCCCAAAAGAAAATAAATTAACAAGGATTGCAAGCAATAACCATTCAGCGATGGTTTGCTTTGTGTACCGTCCAGAGACGGGCTTGCGGACTTAAAGCTATACTGTGTAAGTTGCTCACCTAGAGGTCAGTAGCTCTATAGCAAACCGCGGTCGCGTCCGCGTCTTTCGGCCGTTTTTCGCCGCGGACCACCCCAGCGTCTGCCTCCACCTCGCCGAGATCTATCTTTAGAGGGGTCCCTGGTTCCTGTGCGTTCAGGCATTCCGGAGAAACGGACTCCTTCGCCGAGTAAATGCTGTTGTTATGTTGAGGCAAGCTACACGGGCGCCTACAAATATGGCTGCCGTATTGTGATAGCGACCCCACTTCAAGATGCGCTGTGATTGGCCGGCAGTGTATAACCCTCGCTGTGATTGGCCGGTAGTGTATGATGACGCAATTTTGCCGCGAAATTCTCCCCCCCTCACGGCTCATAGAAAACATATAAAGAGAAGGCTTCAGAAGCTGAAAATAACGGAGTGGGTGTTCTAAAACTTTAGCGATTTAACAGTTAGGACAATTTTAAGATTTGTTTTATTAAAAAAGTTACATGGTATAACTTTAATTACCATTCAGCGATGATTTGCTTTTAAGTACTAGGCCATTCAGCAATGGCATTTACATTTACTTGCTATGTCATTCAGCGATGACATTTACACTTGCTTGCTAGGCCATTCAGTGATGGCATTTACATTTACTTGCTATGCCATTCAGTGATGACATTTACATTTGCTTGCTAGGCCATTCAGCGATGACATTTACATTTACTCACTATGCCATCCAGCGATGGCATTTGCTTAAATGCTAGGCCATTCAGCGATGGCATTTGCTTAAATGCTAGGCCATACAGCGATGGCATTTACTTTTACTTGCTAGGCCATACGCAATGGCACTAAATGTACCTGTGCAGCGATGAATTACACGTTTCTGCAAACCTTTCTTTCCCATTATCCATGATGAGCAGCATTCAATTCCCAGCAGCATTGCACGCCATGCAGGTAGCCAAATATGAAAAGCACAGAGCACAATATATATGAATGCAGATTTACTTTTAAATGATTATTGCTTTGAAAAGCTAAAGGTGAGGTAGATTTATTCAATTTCAGTGGCCATTACACTAGTAGCAACTTTAGCATAGACATGTTAACAGCACAAGCTTGCTGCTAGCCAAAAATAGCAATGAAGACCACACCCTTAAAATAATCATGATTAGCAGGCATGAGGCAGCGACTGCAGTACAGGTAACATAATGTACCAGCACTGGCCATGCAGACACCAGAAAGGTGAAGCAGAGCATAAAGTAGAATGCACTGACCGAAGCAGTATAAGCATTGGCTGCTGCACAAGCATGATCAATTGGCTGCTGCGCAAGCATGATCAATGATTGCAGTCAATGTTAGCAGTTGCAGAGCAAAATTATCTGAGCAGTAGTATGAGGAGCTTTTAGCATCATCATGAATATTGAGTTGAAGGCAGCAATCTAGAACGCAATTTTAGCATTGACAAGACTGACACACTCTGCCCTAGTGTGAGAGTGGTGTGAGCAAAAGCACTAGAATCAAACCAAATATTTCAACATACTCAAATGGCAAAAGGGGTTAAGGGCAAAGGATTTTAAGCACAATTGAATTACTTACTTACTTACTTAATCCTCTTCGTTCCCGGTGGAACATAAGGCTGTGACGATCTGCTTCCATCTGGTCCTATCCTGTGCAGCATGTTGTGCCTCGCCCCATGTTAGATTTGCCATCTTCAGTTCCGAGATCACAGTTCTTCGCCAGGTTGTTTTTGGCCTCCCTTGTTTCCTCTTTCCAGGTGGGGTCCATCTCAGGGCTACTTTAGGGATGCGGTTCGGTTCCATTCGGAGGACATGTCGGAGCCATCTGAGCCGTCTGTGTTTTATTTCCAGCACCACATTGCAACAGCTTGTTTTTCTGTACAGGTCCTCATTGGAGATCTTTTCTGGCCAGAATATGCGACAGATCTTCCGGAGACACCCATTGTGGAATGAGTTGATCTTTCTCATGTCACTCTCAATCACTCTCCAGCATTCTGAGCCGTACAGCAAAACTGACTTAACATTGCTGTTATACAGTTGGATCTTAGTTTTTAAGCTGTACTGCTTAGATTTCCAGATGGTCTGGAGGCAGGCAAATGTGCTGCGAGCTTTCCCAAGCCTTATACTGATGTCCCTGCTGCAAGCATTGTCCTTACTGAGAAGACTTCCCAGATACGCAAACTCCTCAACATAGTCAAGCGAGTTGCCATCCACTGTGATTGGTGCATGTGGTGTTGAGTTCATGCACATCACTTGGGTTTTGGAGATGTTTATATTCAGGCCAATCTGTTTGGCGAATCTGTCAGTCCTATCTGTCTTCTCTTGCAGGTGAGTGTGATTGGTGGAAAGAACAGCAAGGTCATCAGCATAATCGAGATCTTCTAGCTGGGTGAAGAGAGTCCACTGAATGCCTCTGGGCTTGTCTGAGGTAGACTTCTGCATGATCCAGTCAATGGCGATTAGGAAGAGTATGGGGGAGATGATACATCCCTGGCGTACACCAGATTCCACAGGAAACCATTCTGTGAGGGTGCCATCGACAATGACACTGCACTCAAACTGATGGTAAAACATCTTAATCAGTGCAGTCATCTTTGGAGGTACTCCATATGATTGCACAATCTTCCACAATGTATCACGGTGTAAGCTATCAAAAGCTTTCCGGAAATCTATGAAGTTGATGTATAATGGGCTGTTCCACTCCAGACATTGCTCAATGATGTTCCTTATTGTGAATATTTGGTCTATGCACCCTCTTCCTTTCCTGAAACCTGCCTGTTCCTGCCTCAGTTTGTTGTCAATTGCTGTGTCTATTCTGCCCAGCAGTATTCTGCAGAAGACCTTAGATGGTATTGAAAGCAAGGTGATGCCTCGCCAATTGTTACAGTTCTGCAGATTTCCTTTCTTTGGAACTTTAGCAATCAGACCTTTGGCCCAGTCCTCAGGGATGACATGTTTGTTCCAGATGTTCCTGAACAGGTCTGTGAGGATCTTGACTGAGGTATTGAGATCAGCCTTCAGCATCTCGGCGTGAATGGAGTCACTACCTGCAGCTTTCCCACTCTTTGATGCTATAATGGCAGACTTGACTTCAGCTTCAGTTGGGGGACTGGTATTGATGTTGATCATGTTAGCTGCAGATGTTGGGGTAGCAGGGTGTTCTGGTTGAGGGCAGTTGAGGACTTCGCGGAAGTGTTCCACCCATCTTGCTGCCTGTTCGCTCTCTGTTAGGAGGTTGTTTCCAGCTTTATCTTTTACAGGAGCAGAGTGGCTGATTTTCTTTCCGCTGAGCTGTTTGGTGATTTTATACACAACACTCATTTCACCTCTTGCTGCTGCTTGTTCTGCTTTGCATGCTAACATCTCCACAAAAACCCTTTTGTCTTTCCTTGCACTCTTTTTGACCTCCTTATCCTTGGTTGTATAGGCTTCTTGGACCCGTTTCTGGAGTCTCAGTGACTTGGTGTTGAGCATCTTGGCTTTTAGTTGTTTTCTTTGTTCAATCTTCTCCCAAGTGCCAGGTGTCAGCCACTCCTTGTTGCTCTTCTTCCTATATCCTAGGACTTTAGTAGCTGTCTCAACATAGATGTTTTTGATGGCTTCCCATTTGACATTGATATCAGGGTCCTCATCAGTCGAGTCAGCTAGAGCACCAAGAGCACTGAAGCGGTTCCTTAGCTGCAACCTAAACTCATTGTTGGTTTGTGGCCATTTCAGTTTGCCGATATCTAGTTGTCTCCTGTGTTCACCACGCGGTTTCACTTTCCGGAGTTTCAGCTTGATGTTGGCTGTCACGAGATAGTGGTCACAATATGCATCTGCGCCACGGCAAACTCTAACGTCTTGGAGGGACGTGCGCCACTTCCTGTTGATAATGATGTGGTCAATCTGGTTGGTTGTAAGACCGTCAGGTGACCTCCAAGTGAGTTTGTGGATGTTATTATGTGGGAAGATGGTGCCACCAACTACGCAGCACAATTGAATGGATGGGCATAAATGGCAAAATCTAAATAAGCAAAATGGAACAATGGAAATGGGCAAAAAGCGAAATGGAAATGGGCAAAATGGCATAAATGGAAATAGGCAAAAATAGCAAAATATTTAAATAGCTAAATTCTCAAAATAGCATGCTCAAAAAGCAAAATTAAATAAAATGGCAAGGGCGAACTGCCACGAAGACTGTCATGTTGGCAGCAGTTAGCAGTGCAGACAGCAGTTTAGCTTGTGACTAAACTTATGGTAGCACCAATAGCAGCATAAGCTGAAGTAGTAGTAGCAATGCAATCTGCTGTGCTAACAGACTCATGACTGACCTCATGGTAACAGCAGTGGAAGCAGCAAGCTTTAAAGTTTGACTGCCATAATAGCAGCAGCCTGGGTAAAGTAGCATTGGCTGTCATGATTAGCATGCATGTTAGCAGCAGATCAAGTGGCTGTAGCATTAGCTGTAATTATTAGCAGGCATGGAGCAGTTGTAGCATGAGCTGAAAATATAAACATGATGTTAGCAGAAGATATGTAGCAGCTGTAGCATTTAGCTATAACGATAAACATGATGTAAGCAGCAGGCATGTAGCAGCTTTAGCATGAAGCTGTAATGCTAAACATAAAGTTAGCAGCAGGCATGGAGCAGCTTTAGCATGGAGCTGCATTGACAACATGGTGTTAGCAGCAGGCATGTAGCAGCTTTAGCAAGGAGCTGAAATGATAAACATGATGTTAGCAGCAGGCATGTAGCAGCTTTAGCATGGAGCTGTAATGATAAACATGATGTTAGCAGCAGGCATGTAGCAGCTTTAGCAGGACGCTGAAATGATAATTATGTTAGCAGCAGCCATGAAGCAGCTTATAGCATGAAACTGAGATGATAAGCATGTTAGCGGCAGACATAGCAGCTTTAGCATGATTAACATGCTAGCAGCAGACATAGCAGCTGAAGCATGATGGTAAACGTGATGTTAGCAGCAGACATAGCAGCATTTAGCTTGATAAACATATTAGCAACAAACATAGCAGCTGAAGCATGAAGCTGAACTGATAAACATGATATTAGCAGCAGACGAGTACACAAAGGGGTGAAGTAAAAACAAAACCTCTGGCAAAACCAAACCCATGGGTACCTTTGAGGACAAAGCCAACAAGACCACTGTAGCAGCTGTAGCATGATGCTGTACTGATAACAAGATGATAGCAGCAGGCATGAGCAGCTTCAGCATGAAGCTGTAATGAAAAACACGATTTTAGCAGCAGGCATGTAGCAGCTTTAGCATGGAGCTATAATGATAAACATGTTAGCAGCAGCAGCATAAACATGTTAGCAGCAGGCATTTAGCATGAGCTGTAAAGATAACATGATCTCAGCATTTTTACTAGCAGTAGCATAAGCTGTAATTATTAGCAGTTATGATAGCAGGCAGCAGTAGTTTGAGTAGATCTAGCATTAGCTGAAATTATTGGAGAAATTAGACTGTAGCAGCAGCAACAAGAGCCACTATTATTATTAGAAGAATCATTATAGCATTCAAGATGGCAGCACAAACTGATTAAAGTGGGTTAGACTGGAAGCCTGGAAATGAAGTCAGCCATTGTGTCTGGAGCTTGATCCTGGGTGCTGAACCAGCTGCATGGTGTTTTGATGAGAGCAGGCCTAGCCATGAAGAGTGAGGTAGAAGTCTTCATAGACAAAAACAACAGTTTGGAACTTATCAAACCCTAACTAAAATGATTAAGAAGAAAAAAGGCTGATGAGCTGCTTCAGCTTGCAGACTGAGTGTGAAAGCTAGAGAGCACAGAGAGAGCACACCTTGCTTGTTGCAAGCTGAAAAGAGAATGACATGGTTCTTCTTCTTCTATTCGGGTTTATTGGCGGTTGGCAAACATACTCATGCATTACCGCCACCTACTTAACTCTTTATTTCCTCTTTACTTTTTCCTACGTGTGATTGGAGTCCTGAGTCACCCATGTGATACTTATATTACTGTAATACAACAAACAACAACAAAAAAAAGAAAAAAAAAAGAAAAGAAATCAAGTAAAAAAAAAAGAAAATCAGATTTTCCCAATTAAAATTGTTTCCCTAAGATACTCTAATATATACTTATAACACTTATTTCCTGAATTCTTCCTTAATATATCTACTAATTCATATCTCTCTTTAATTTCTGCTAATTTCTCTATTAACTGACTTCTTTCCACTACGCATTCCCTGCACTCCATCATCACATGCTCCACTGTTTCCTCTTCTCCACAATGATCACATTGTCCTGTGTCATGTTTCCCTATCATGTGTAAATTTCCATTTAAACCTGTGTGTCCTAGTCTTAACCGTGTTATTATCCTCTCCTCTCTTCTGTTCCTTCCTGCTCCCTTCACTTCTCCTACTCCCCTCTGAATGTTATAAAACCATCTTCCCTTCCTTTCCTCCTCCCACCTCTTTTGCCATCTTTCTTTCATCCTTCTTTTTACAATATTCTTACCCTCCATCTTGCTAATATTAACTTTCATTGTTACGTCTACACACTGTGTGGCCTCCTTTGCTATTTTAGCTGCCTCCTCATTCCCTCTTACTCCAATGTGCGCTGGCACCCATACCAATACCACCGTTATGCCCATCATCATGATTCGGTATAATCCCTGTTGAATTTCTATTAGTATATCTGGTCTACTTTCAGATGTATTATGCTGCATACTCTGTAAAGCTGAACTTGAGTCTGAGCATATTACCGCACTCAGAGGTCTAGTAAAATTGCTACCATTTCAGCTGTATACACCGACACCTCATCACTAATCCTTTTACCCACCCTCGCCTGAAATTCTGGAACCCAAAATGCTACCCCTACCTTCCCATCTATACTTTTTGACCCATCTGTGTAGATCTTGACATAGCTATAATATTTCTCCATATGCTCTTGGACACTCTGCGCATTACATACAAATTCCTTTTCCTTCCTTCTCCTTTCCAATATACCTAAGTCAACTGTTGCATCTGGTAAAATCCAGGGTGGCACTGCTGGCATTGGCACTGTTGGACTAAACTCCAGTTTCTCAATTCCTATTTCTTCTGCTCTTTTCCTTGCTGTCCATCCAAAGTTATTTATTTCCTTTTTTTCCTTTTCCCAGCTAGGCTTTAATATCTCTTTTGCCGGATGGTCCTCCTTATGACCCTTTAAATTTACCCAATAATTGATTGACAACTGCAATCTTCTCAAATCTATGGGCATGACCCCCATCTCCACCTGTAACGCTGCTGTGGGTGTCGATTTAAAGGCTCCTGTACATAGTCTCAATGCCTGGTATTGAATATTATCTAATTTCTTCAGGTGTGTATCTGCTGCTGCACCATACACAACACTCCCATAATCTATTATGGGCTATGGCCCTAATTAATCCATTATAAATGGCCTTTAACGCCATTCTATCTGCCCCCCATTCCTTTCCAACTAGGCACCTCATTATATTTAGAACCTTTTTACACTTTTCCTCAACTTTCTTGATGTGTATGTTCCATGTTAATCTTTCTTCAAACCATATTCCTAATAACTTAAACTGCTTGACTCTTTCCAGTTCTTGTTTGTATATTTTTAATTTAACCTCATCTCCAATTATTTTCCTAGTAAAGAACATTGTTTTTGTCTTTCCTACTGAAAACTTAAAACCCCACCTATATGACCACTCTTCGACTTTATTAATCGCTTCCTGTAACTTCTTTACTATAAATTGGACATTTCTTCCCCTCTTCCAAATTGCCCCATCATCTGCAAACAATGAGAAGCCCATACCCCTCTCTATTCCTTTAAACACATTGTTTATCATAATCGAAAATAATAGTGGACTAATTATACTTCCTTGTGGGGACCCATTTTCTATTTTAAATTTACCTGATAAGCTATTTCCCACTCTCACCTGTATAGACCTCCCTATTAAAAAATCTTTAATCCATCTATATATTCTCCCCTTTACCTCTAGTTTCCTTAGTCTAATCAGTAATCCTTCTACCCACATCATGTCATATGCTTTCTCAATGTCAAAAAATACTGCTACTACACTTTCTTTGTTTATCTGTGCCTTCCGAATTTCATGTTCCAGACATAAGGTTGGATCCATTGTGTTCCTTCCTTTCCTAAATCCACTTTGATATGTTGATAGGTATCCTTTACTCTCCATATTATATGTTAGTCTTTCATTTATCATTTTCTCCATTATTTTACATATGTTAGACATTAATGCAATAGGCCTATAATTCTCTGGGTTTGACTTATCTTTCCCTGGTTTGGGTATTGGTACAATAACTGCCTCCTTCCAACTCTCTGGTAATTTCCCTTCCCTCCAAACTCTATTGTATAGTTCCAACAATGTTTCCTTCGATGCTTCACTTAAATTATTTATCATTCATTACATAGCAAATCTGATCCTTCCCTGGTGCTGTCATCTTTGTTTTCCTTAAGGCCCGATTCATTTCTGTCATTGTGAACATTTTATTAAGTAAATCTTCGCTGTCTTCCTCCTCCTGCATTAAACCTTCATTTTCTGCTAATGTCACTTCCCTTCCTCTTTTCCCTTCCTCACTAATATTTCCTGAACTTTAACAAAAGCCTTTGCCAGCATCTCCCCCTTTTCTTCCTCCTTCACCTCCATTATTTCCCCCTCCTTCAAAACTGGATACCCATATTCTCTCTTAATACCATTCATTCGTTTAATCATGCTCCAAATCTGTCCTACTTCTGTTTCCCTTCCCACAGAATTACAGAAATTCCTCCAACATGCTCTCCTTGCATTTTTGATACTTCTTCTAACACTTGCTTGGCTTCTCTTATATTCAATAAGGTTCTCAAGACTATGATTTCTTTTTAACATTCTGAATGCTTTATTTCTAGCCTTAATTGCCTCACCACACTCTTTGTTCCACCAAGGTACCATCCTTTTTTTGTTTTTCCCTTCTTTCCTCTTAATTGATTTCTCTGCTGCCTCTACCATCGCTCTGCACACAGACATATTTCGCTGGTTAACTTCCTCCTTTATATCAATTTCCTCCATTTCTTTCTCACTTATTTTCTTAAACTCTTCCCAATCTGCGTTATTAAACGCCCAATTCCTTATTCCATCTGTCTCATACTTTTCCATCGTCAACCCTACTTCAGTTATTATGGGATAGTGATCACTTCCAACAGTTGTTTCTTTCCTTACTTCCCATGTACATACCCCTGCCAAGGACTCTGTTACTAATGTAAGATCTAATGCTGACTCTACTCCATTGCTGATGTTTACTCTTGTTCCCACCCCATTATTTAAACACACTATTCCTTTATTTTCCATGAACTCCTCTATAACCTTCCCATTATCATCCGTTTCCCTCCCTCCCCATAGCGTGCTGTGGGCATTAAAATCACCACACCATATAGCATTACGTCCTTGTCCCACTCTCTCCAATTCCTCCAGCTTAATCTTCTTGCATGGATTGTACACATTTATTATTATCATTTTCCTCTTATTAACCCAGACCTCAATAATAATGATCTCTAAAGTCTCATCATTCACTGGTAGGACTACTCTTTCAAATGATATCCCTTCCTTAATAAATGTTGCACATCCCCCTGCCCTCTGTTTATTCCTATCCTGTCTAACTGAATTATATCCCACAATTCTAAAATCCAATTTTGGTTTCAGCCACGTTTCTTGTACACAAATAATTTCTGGTTCAACTTCTAACTCTTCTATATATCTCTTAAATTCTTGTCCGTTTGCAATCAAACTTCTGGCATTCCACTGAAGGATAAGGAACACCATGGCTATAATATTAAACAACATGAACAGGTATACTCTTCTTGAGCTCTTCACTCACCATCTCTACACTTAGCTCTTTTATGTTTAGGAACTCTGCTGCTGTATCCACTATCGTTTTTATTCTTTCCGTTCTAGTTGCCTGCTGCATAACTACATTTATAACTTTCGCTATGAATAATACAAAGTTAGCCTTATCCACTACTAACGTTATCTTGTTCACAGCACACCTATGCGAGCACACTGCCACTGGTTGTGGGGGAGGTTCAGCAGCGATCACTTGTGCCACGGCACCACCTTGTGGTCTGTTTGCTTGCTTAATTGCCTCTGCATACTTTGTTTTGCACTTTATAATCTTGCACTTCTTTTGCTTTAATCGGCGCTTCACATCCTCGATAAGCCGCACTGTGTTCTCCCCCACAATTACAGCATTTAACTTTAGCCTCTTCCTCGCAATTTCCAAATTCATGTTCACCTGCACATCTGGCACATCTGGGCTTCGCTCTACATTGCCCTGCTATATGTCCAAATCTTTGGCATTTATAGCACCTCAATGGCCTGGGAACATATTCCCTGACCGGGTAACTCAGGCATCCAATCACAACTTTTTCCATTATTGCTCCTTCAAACTGGAGAAGTATAGACAGACTGTCAACTATTTTTCCTTGGTATCTTGTGGATAGTCTTTTTTCCACCATCACTCTGCCTCCGCCCTTGATTTCTTTGCTGATCTCATCTAGGCTTATATCTGTTGGTACACCTGTAATTACCCCCCGTATCTTCTTGTTTATCCCAGGGATATAACTTTTGATTTGCACTTCACTCAGGGTTTTCATTTTCAATATCTTCTCTTGCTGGGCCTTGTTAACTGTTTCAATCAGCATCTTTCCTTTGTTCAAGAACCTTGCCTGTTTAGTAGGACCAATTTCTTTCCTGATAGCTTTTGACAATTTTACTGGATGTAACTTGCTACTCTACCCCTCTCCAAACTCCACAATCACTTTCCACACTTCTTCCTCTTTCTTCCTTGCTTTTTTCGCCTCATTCTGCCTTTCTTCCCCACTGTCACTTTGACTTATATCAGAAATCTTTCTTGCCTTCTTTTTTCCATTTGTCACTTCTTTCCATTCTCCCTCATCTTGTTCATCCATATCTGAATCTCCCATTTCATAGGGACTTGCACCCAGCCTCCTTCTTTCCTTCCAACTATCTTTGCGGCTGCCTTCTCGAGTCATTTATCGGATTACCTGATGCTCCCGCATCAAGTATCCGCCCTGCTAAATTAGTTTGCCAACCGTCAATCTTACCCCACCAACACTTTGATTAATCTCAGCTGTGTGTCTCGCCGCCTTGTTTAAAGCTCCCGCACCAAACACCATCCGGGTCCTTCCACCGCCTCCAATGACATGGTTCAGAGGCAGTGGAGATATTTAAAGGCGGAGTCCAATCGCCTGATTGGCTGGGCTGCATATTGGCTAGAAGTGCACGCCCATAGGCTAGAAGAGCACACCCTTTGAGCTGAGAGTAACAACTTAGATCTTTTCATTGAACTTGCGCTGACAGCTACATTTCAATGAAGGCTCACATTGATACAAAATGATTTAGTGAATGAGCGTATATGACAGCGTGGGAAAAAGGAGTAACGTGGGCTTAAAGCAGAGTGCGGTTTAGATCCTTTTTATTGAACTTACGCTAAAAGCTACATATAGTACATACTGCACAGTACATTATGTTATTATTCAACTTATAATTTGTTATTCAAGACATGACATGATTCAAATGGCTTTAAATCACTGTTTCCCAAACACTGGGTCGGGACCCAATCGTGGGTCGCGGACACGTTTTTATGGGTCCCTTGATTTTATGTTTCCTACACTTACAAATGTTTTTAATTATTGTTATCTCAAAACATTTTCAAAAAACATTCCCAAACAAAATAGCCGATAGATCTGCTCTTTTCACTATTTGGGTCCCGGGCAAACGTACACTCTCTCTTTTGGATCACAAGCTAAAATGTTTGGGGACCACTGCTCTAAATGACTAACTGGCAAGGTTGCATAGTAACGTCAACCGTAATGTTACAGTTTTCCTGATTCCAAAAAGGTAACCGTATCCAACGACACAATATGGACATTGGACACACTTAAAATAAATCACGTACAGTTGGCAGAATACACAGCAGCTGCATTCTCTCCCTTAGATCCAGAAAGTCATTGATTAGTATTAGAGTTGTTCCGATACCGACACACAAAGCTACTGCTTATAATGCTGGTATCGGTGAGTAGCCTATGCCAGGCTATGCCATTCCAAAACCATGTAATTTATTTATCACATGATATGTCATTTACACTTAACATTTATTTTGTATTTTGAATGACTTAGTTGATTTACCTACAGTACTATACACATTATTATTTTACCAATTTTAACAATCATTAATGGGATTTGGATTTATTCCTAGATCAGTGGTTCTCAAACCTTTTAATTTCAACTTGACTCTGGGTTGGAAGTGATCTGTGGCGCTACCTCTGGTGTTGTAATTATGGACATCCTTAATGTTTATAAAGTATTTTGACAGGTACTTGGGTATCATAGTGGTGTAGTGTATCTTGTACACGCAGGCCCATTGCAAGTTGCTGTACTCTGATAGGGAAGGTTAAGCAGGACCCTAATTAGTTTATTTTGGGCTGTTTGGAGTTTAGTTTTAAGGGATTGTGGGGCGTCACGATACCATACGTGAACTCCGTAGTCAAATAGGGGCTGGATTATTGCACCAGCTATGGTCTTCAGTGTGTTGAAATTGACCATTAATTGGGGCGATCCTCTGTAGGAAGCGAGTTCGTTGGTTGATTTTATTTATTACTTTAGAAGTCATCTTTTCGCTGGAAAGATTAGCTTCAAGGATACATCCTTAGAAGAGATTTCGTTTTTTCGTGTTATGACCTTGTCACCCACTACAAGCTCACATTGTGAGCTGTTAATTTCAGCACACAACTCCGTCATGGTACGGACGCTTAAGGGTCTTATAAAGACCTCACACAGAGAGACAGCCTGTGGGTCGGGATCCCCAGAGGGGTCCCTGAATAAAACATTTTTGGGGGGGTCCCAAAAAAATTTGAGGACATTTTTAATACTTCTAAAATGACAAATGAAACATTGGCCAAATTGACAAATAATTATTAGAGGCAGAAGTTGTGAAAATAGCAGATCTACATGCTCACAACGCCTCACAACACGAGGTGTTGTGAGCATGTAGATCTGCTATTTTCACAATAGAACCGTGTTGCCGCAATTCAGTGCTCGTCAGTGTGGGGGGTCCCTCTGTTAAAATATGATTATTTTACCCTCAAGAGCACTAAGAGTTGAGGAATTACATTTTGTATAACACGGTTCTATTGTGAAAATAGCAGATCACAATATAGCAGATCGCAACGCATAAATAGCAGTTGCGAGGCGTTGTGAGCATGTAGATCGGCTATTTTAACAATTTCTGCCTCTAATATTTGACAATTTGGCCAATATTTAATTTGTCATTTTAGAGGTTTAAAAAAAAACTCTTAAAGTTATCCCTGGCTAATACGACAAATATGCCTTAATACATTATAATTGTCCTCTATAACTGCAAAGTAAAATTAAAAACACCTTAAATATTTTATTTCTTCTAGAAATAGCTAATCTTTCACTCAACAGGGGAAATGCCCGTCGCAAGTTGATGATGTCATAAATGTCATGTGTGATCTATCCCTATGGAATTTATGGCATGCATGTGAAAATAAAAACGAACTTAATATTTCCTATCGTTAATATGAGCATCAAATCAATATTTCAAATGTGTTTTTTGCACATGCATGCCGTAAATTCCATAGGGATAGATCACACATTTATGACATCATCAACTTGCGACAGGCATTTCCCCTATTGAGTGAAAGATTTGTTATTTCTAGGAGAAATACAATATTTAAGGTGTTTTTAATTTTACATTGTAGTTATAGAGGACAATTATAATTAAGGCATATTTGTCATATTAGCCAGGGATCACCTTAATAGAGAACGTTAGAGATGTGCATAGGACTGTACCCTCTATACTTAAACTTGTTACACTCATGTTGGTTTATTTACTGTTGAGTGAGAAACTATGTTACATATTAATAAAGTGAATCATCTGTGGACCCCCCTGGAGGTCCCGACCCTCAGGTTGAGAACCACAGCCTCAAAGACTCAGGTGTTTTGGTACAGCAGATCTTCACCGTCCAAATATAGACCCCCGTGATGTCATCAGGTCTCCACGGATCACCTCCGTTACATCTATCTGTTCTGGTTATTATGTTGTTAAATTACAGTAAAATAACTACAAATGCAAAATTTAACAAAATGGTCACTTTAACAAGGTATTATAATAATGATATTCTCCACACTTGTATTCTCCCCATCTTGACAAAATGGTACAGGTCAGGTGCAATTCATTATTGTTAATTGTGACACGTCTACTATAGCCTATGCCAAGTTTAGCTGCACTTGAACAACCGTTCCAGGCTGCCATATCCAGCCCAAAAAAAAACATAGAAACGGGGGGAAAAAATGTAATGTACTTCTTAACCTTTTTGTGCCTATCCCGAACAAGTTCGGCTTTATTTCAATCCAATACAATGTTTTTTTTTTGCTATTTTACTTACCCTGAGCTGCTTGTAGAGATGTGGGTGGTCCTGGGTCATCCTACACTTTCCAACGAGTGATGCTAGATGGTCCGACGATTTATTTAATTGAAAATGGTTTAAAATAAAGTTTAGAGCCCCCCAAAAAAACTCAATCTATACTGTCGGCGGCGCGACGTATTCCGGGGTGCCTATCCCGGACTAGTCCGGGATATTTAATAAAATGAATTAATTAATCGGAGGCCTCAACGAAGCTCCGGTCTAATTTTCCATCCATGGCCGGGGCCGCGTCTCTGTTTACATCGGCCCGTAATCGGGCAACGCTGCCGCACCGCGCCGCCCACTTCAATACAAACTCACATCTTTAGAGACCTTTTTCTCTGAATTGTGTTCCCAGTGCATCGACAACGTTTTTTTGCGACTAAAATAGCTTCAGATCGGGCTTCTAAAAAATAAAGAAGCTAATAGCTAACTGTTAGCTAACTTCCTCCTCTCGTCATCCATTACAGTGGTCGCAGTGAAATCACAAGGCACTACTGGCTGTGTCTACGGAAGCTAGAGCGAAGGCCTATACAGAAATGTCTGGCACTCTAGCGCCCTCGTATCATGCCTGTTGCAACATAACTGGTGTCATGACACCAGTCATGTTGCCATACCTTAGCTTTTTCTGAACTGACGCCACTGAGGGGGTCCCCAGATAAATGATAGTTAGGAACCAAATAGAACTTTATGGGTCTGTAACTCGGTGAACAAATGGAACTAAATGGACCTGTTCCATTTGTACTCTAGTATTTTAACATTTAATATAAATTGGGGTCCCAGTGATATAAATCCCAGGGGGGGGGGGGGGGGGGTAGTGCTTTAAAGGCTCGGGGGGGGGGGGGGGGGGGGGGGTGGAAGTTCAAACATTAGCCAAATTGTAAAAAAATATAAGAAATAGGCAAACATTTTGAAAATAGCCGATCTACAAGCTCACAGCGCTCGAAAACATTGTATTGAGGACTCATAAAACTTTTCTGGGACCCATTTGAATGACCACCTGTGGGTCCCGGGACCCATTACATTGAAAACCTAGTAACATCACTGGTCCACAGTTCAAATATGATTTTCATTTTTTGTTTGTTTTCTTAATTAGACTTGAGGAGTGAGGTCCCCCATCTGGAAAGATTTGGTCTCAGGGGAACACCGTGGATGGGTAAGAGTAACCTTATTCTTACAGTACATTACACTAATTGAACTACCTTGTAGCTGGTGAAATTATAATTACATTATATCATGTATACTACAGTAGTTCCATTGATCCAGGCCAGAACACAATCCATTCATTGATCATTAAAATAAACAGGTGGGCTGCGAATGCCTTTGAGATTTTCAAGTGGGCCCTGATATGGAAAAGTTTGGGAACCACTGGTATAATGCGTTTATTATTGGTGACAGTCTGCTTTTATGTCTCACTGCTGTAAAATCCTTAACGTTTATGTTCTAGAATGGCTCAAAACCTAAGCCTATTATCGCTGTCTGGTGTTAACCTTGTATCTCCATAATATTTCATCCTTTTTATGTATTTTTCATAAATTCATGCCCTATTTTATACTTTGTCGTGTGACAGACATAAAAGTAGCAAAAATATCAGATCTATAAGCTTTTGTGAGATTGTGGATCTGCTATTTTAGCTGTTTTTGAAAATGTATCCAGCTTTTCTCCTGTAATGACATGCCAAAAATAGGGAAAGTCATAAGTCATAAGTCTGTCAGTGGGTTTTATAAATATTTAACCAATGAAAAGTATTAAGAGCTCGTGAGTCGTGACAAAGATAATAACTACATTGGATGCATTGTACACAGAGGTTAATTTTTCCATTTCCTGAAAAGTAATGGTTTTGCACATACAAGGTTTCCACCCGACAGCGACAATATGTAACTTGGGACTGAGTGTAATGTAATGTATATGTGTCCACTGTCCATTAATTTGGCCATATTTTCTTATGAGTGCACATGAGTGCAGTATACGTAAAGGAAAACGATTATGCCCAGACATGGGCCTCATTGTTCTGAAGGGCCTGGCCAATTCACTAAAAATATATCAAAAATTATATTATTTTTGACTCATGTAGTTTAATCGAATAATCAAGACGTCTTTTTTCCTGATATTGTTATGTTATCAACAATTGACAAAGATGTTTTAGGGTAATCTACTAAATTGATTAGTCTTATCAAACACTTATTATACTTGTACTACAGTATTTACAATGGTGGTGTGCATAAATAGTAAAAAATAGCCGATCTACAAGCTCACAACACGTCGCATTGCAACACGTTGTGAGCTTGTAGCTTGTTGTGAGCTTAGAGTGGTACCAAGGAGCGTCTAGAATAGATGAAAGGATAGATTTGTGTGTGTGTGTGTGTGTGTGTGTGTGTGTGTGTGTGTGTGTGTGTGTGTGTGTGTGTGTGTGTGTGTGTGTGTGTGTCTGCACCTCTGTGACTAATCTTGCAAACCACTGGACTGATCAGTGTCAAATTATTTGTGCACGCTGACAGTAGGCCAAGGAAGTAAATCTCTTAATCTTTTATATTGCAAATACAATTTCAGTGAATTGCACACAGATCCACAGTGAAGCCATGCCATTATCAGACCGTACTTTGTTAAATCAATATTTGGTGTCAAATTATAATTTTTTGATTTTGTTCCTAAGTAGCTTAGTGGTTTCATTTCCAATAATAACTAGCTTACTGCTCATAAGAAATTGTCACCACAATGACAATCCCCAAATGGAATATGATTTTCTCTTAGAGCTGCATGTACTTGTTCTGTCCAGCAGATGGCTGTTCTACACAGTGTCCAACAGAACTGATAACTGGCTGGAAGGAAGGAAGCTTAGAGTATATACTTCGTTGACTGGAGTCCCCCAGGAGTCTATTCTTAGCCCCCTGCCTCCTTTTTTCACTCTATATCAAAAATAGCCAACCTACAAGCTCACAACATGTCGCAGCGCGATGCATAAGCCTGTCACAATTATCCGTCTAATTGCAAATAAAAAATAATCACAATTGTTGGGGATAATTGTCATCGTTTCCATACTGAAAGATATAGTGGATATTGCCTTGTGAGCTATTTCCATGTATTTTCAAGTTATTTGTCATATCTGCCCTGTGCAATTTTTGACACATGTAATTTCTATTTATGTGTTCCAATGTTCAATGACGAAAACAGTAAACTGTCATGATCATGACACCCCTAGCAATGCATTGTGTATATCTGCAATCTTTTTCAGAATATTTGCCTATCTTGACATGCCCAGAATAGGGATATGCTAAGGCTCAAGTGGTTAAAGCACTTGGCTTACCAGTAACTCATTGTTCTGTGCTTGTTTATGTTCACAGAGGATTTCACACAATGTACAACACACAAGACCAGCCAAGAAGTCCTGAGGTACCACTGAAGCGTCACTTAGATTATGTGGTAAGATTGCTGAAATGATGGTTGTAATGCAGAACTTTCATGGGACAGATTTATTGTAATATGTAACATCAGTATATTATTTTCTGTGACTGATATATTTGTAATGTGTATACAGTATATAAAATAAGCACCCCCCATGTTAGTAAGTAACCACAGTCACCACACAACCTTTGAAGAAGAAGATTGAATAATTTATTAGAAGGTTGCATAGCAAAAAGTACTGTTTCATGACAGTACAAATCACTGGTACAAGGTCAACTAAAAGGAGATCCTAGTAAGCTTTTCGGCTTATTTACACAGGAACCACGTCATGTATCTCATTGAAACATTGAAAGACAGACGGATAGAACACTGTATGTTGCATAAGATATCATCAAGAACAAAAGGAAAAAGAAAACATTATTTACTAAATCTAGACTGCAATAGAATCAGTGTTGGATACCTGCCTAGTATTGATTGATTGATTGAACACTTTATTAACATGATTATATAGATTCCAGATAGTACAAGCTAGCTATTTTCACTAGATTTGTTGAAAATGTCTGGAAGATCTGACTTGTTGTTTTTGGAAAATGTCTATAAGATATAGAGCAATGTGTTGATATTAAAAATAAAATGTTCTTTGTAATTAATTTGTACTTTTGAATACTCAAGTAATTTTAAAGGCAAGCACTCCTGTACTCTAACTCAAAAGTAGCCCACAAAATAGAATGTAATTTGAGAGCAGGTTGGTTGCTGTGTGACATGCACTTACCAAAACTAGCCCCACGAGGGCACTGTAACTCACTGCATGTTGAATTGAGGCAGCATTCTGTCAGGCAGGAGAGAAGCTGAGTGTCTGCATCCCTGGTCCCAACTGGCTGTTGCCATGGATACCCAGTGCTGCTGACACCACAGGAACTGTGTAGGCTTGTTTAAGATATAATTAATAACAAAGGATTAGGGCCGACAGTGGCATGGGGCTCGTTATGAGAAACCTTTATCTCACAGTTACTATAAATAGCACACCCTGTGTGTGTGTGTGTGTGTGTGCGTGCGTGCGTTTGCGTTTACACGTGCGCACACATGCTTTGTGTGTGTGGCGTGCACATGCTACAAGAGAAGTTGCTGAAAAATAGCTGTGGAAAACAGTAGTCACATCACTGCTGCTGCATTTATCTTCTTGACAAGCAATTTGCTCTAAATATGTTTTTCTTGGTTGGTGGCCAGAAACATACCGTCCTCTGAATGCAAGTTATTTAGGCAAACATTACCTGTGTAGGTTGCCTGAATGCGTGCATACTACATAGTACATACTGCACAGTACGTTATGTTATTATTCAACTTATAATTTGTTATTCAAGACATGACATGATTCAAATGGCTTTAAATCACTGTTTCCCAAACACTGGGTCGGGACTCAATCGTGGGTCGCGGACACGTTTTTATGGGTCCCTTGATTTTATGTTTCCTACACTTTGTTTTTAATTATTGTTATCTCAAAACATTTTCAAAAAACATTCCCAAAAAAAATAAAAAAATAGCCGATAGATCTGCTCTTTTCACTATTTGGGTCCCGGGCAAAGTATAATCTCTCTTTTGGATCACGAGCCAAAAGGTTTGGGGACCACTGCACTGCTCTAAATGACTAACTGGCAAGGTTGCATAGTAACGTCAAACGTAATGTAGTTACAGTTTTCCTGATTCCAAAAAGGTAACCGTACCCAACAACACAATGTGGACATTGGACACACGTCTTAAAATAAATCATGTACAGTTGGCAGAATACACAGCAGCTGCATTTTCTCCCTTAGATCCAGAAAAGTCATTGATTAGTATTAGAGTTGTTCCGATACCGACACACAAAGCTACTGCTTATAATGCTGGTATCGGTGAGTATGCCAGGCTATGCCATTCCAAAACCATGTAATTTATTTATCATATGATGATATGTCATTTACACTAAACATTTATTTTGTATTTTGAATGACTTGAGTTGATTTACCTACTGTACTATATACATTATTATTTTACCAATTTTAACAATCATCAATGGAATTTGGATTCATTCCTAGATCAGTGGTTCTCAAACCTTTTAATTTCAAGGACCCCAATAACACTGACCCTTACGGGTCCATTAGGTTCCATTTGTACTGTACACTTACAGACCTGTAAGGGTCCATTTGGAACCGCCTCGAGGAACCCAGATAGTCACTGGACCCCACTTTGAGAACCACTACCCTAGATTTGTTTAAATTACACACTGTATATTGGATCGGTAGTCAGCATCGACCGATACGGAAGTCATGGGTACCGGAATCGGTATCTCGAAGGAAAAAAATTGGTAAATCTAATTAGTATGATGGTGGTTTCAGGACGGTGTGCCTTCCTCCACACTGGATGCCAGGTTGTAAGGACAGCAGGGCTCACACCTGTCAGTGCAGGAGCTCCATGCCGAAAGCACGGGCCAATTATTCTTCACCATCACCATCAGGAGCAGGTCACTGTCAAGCAGGAATGCAGAGGACAAAGCTAACAAGGTGGTCTGGCTCTCCATCAAACAGCTTTTGTGACATTAGTATTTCCTTTGCAGACAGAAGAAATTCCTTGATGATCATATAATACGCTCATCAAAAACACTAAGTATGTTATATTTAATGTTTTAACAATTCTTTGATTGTCATCATTATTTATGTTGTTATCATCAGATTAGATTTACATTGGAAATTGCAGCTTGAACACACTCCACAAATTAAACGTTCTAAAATTAGTAGTTATTATTAATTTAATTACAATATCAAAGATGTTCCATTGATAAACACCTATTAGAGTACCGATACTACTCCTGGTCCTGGGTCAGGGAAGTATTTTTTCTACTGAAAATCCAATAGGGAAATCTTGTGCATCATATAAGGACAATATATTTGGACAAATTAGTACTTTTTCCACTGTCAGTTGACGCTTCATATCCATATGAGGGCTTATTTGTTTAGTTTTGGAGCAGTTCTTATATGACGAGATCTAAGATGATCCTATGTTACTGTCAATGGAAGAAATAATGTAGCTCTCTAGTCTTTAGTGGCAGGGATGTCAGACTTTGGTTATCTATTATAGGCGATTAAAACATTTTTCAAACAATTTTTGAAAGTACCCGTATTTTCCGGACTATAAGGCGCACTTAAAAGCCTTTAAGTTTCTCAAAAAAACTACAGTGCGCCTTATAGTCCAGTGCACCTTATATATGGATCATTCATTGACATTGACATTGACATTCCCTTTAGCACAGCTCCATCGGTTGGATGCATAACGCAACAGTAGCGTCTATTAAGTGCGCCTTATAGTCCGGTGCGCCTTATATATGAAAACAGTTCGAAAATAGACCATTCATTGACAGTGCGCCTTATAGTCCGGTGCGCCTTATTGTCCGGAAAATACGGTAAACTTTCTGCCCTATCAGCATTGTGAGTCAGTGACAACATTGCAGAAGAGATAGCAGAGTACGAATTTGCTGTATGTCTGGGTTGGTGTTCCACAACACAGGCAGCCTCTGATGACAGCAAACTATGATATGATAATGACATGTATTGAGGTCAGCTGGTCCCTCTCCTCGCTACCACGATCCAAATACTGTAGCAGAGACGTACTGTTGTTAACCTACTGTTTCACCAAACCAGCAGGCTAGTTGGATACAGTTGGTCCAAACAAGAACATGAACCCTCCCTAGGAGGAGACTGCAGTTCCATTTTCTAAAGCCTGTGATGCAGCCTGTATACAGTGGACATTGGAGTTAGGATTTAACTATAGGCTGTGCAAAAGACTCCCGCTTTGAACCTTGTGGTATGCATTATGTGCTTCTGTGAATGGTTTCTGACTGAGGTTATTCATGAGTGTGTTAGGCTGGGATCCCAGGAGACCCATCTACACAACCTCAGAAGGAGCTGACTCTTATTCAGTTCATACTGTTTCTTATTGATTGCATAGCGTGACTCCGTGCAAGTGACCCCTCAGGTCAGAGGCAGAGGCATTGATTGATTGAAGAGTTTATTAGCAGTTTGCAATAAAATAAAGTACAGTTTCATGACGGTACAAATCACAGGTACAAGGTCAACTAAAAGGAGATCCTAGTAAGCTTTACGGCTTATTTACACAGGAACCACTACTCGATGAGTGGCTCTGCTTATCGATGGCATATCGACCGACTTTGCCTATTGTGGTTTTCCACAAATGCACCTGTTAGCCGCTATTGACAGCCCCAGTAAAGCTTTGAGGAGTACGCTAGTGAGGCAGTGTGTCCTGAGATCCAATTGGCAGAGCTAAATAACAATACAAGATTAGGTTAAATGATTCCTCCTGAAAAATAAATTGTTGTTTTGGCATTGTTTTGTTTGTTTGTGTCCGTAGAGAAGAACAGAGAGAAGCAAGAGGACATGCGCTGATAGGACGTTGCCTTTGAGATTTGGTTGGAGCTCCTGGTGCTCTCATATCTATTATTAATCTGCTGACACATTTTATCAGTTTCTAGCAGAACATTAACTGTTCCTGAGTGCTAAAAGGATTGCTTTTTTTTTTGTTCCTGGGTTTTAGATGTATCTGCCTTGTGTGAAGGGAATCGACCTGCCCTTTGTGACCACTGGCTATGTGAGAATAACATCAGATTATTATAGTCAAGTAGCAGCATCATTGCTGCTTGACAGTGTTGGTATAGGGCTGCGTTGACTGGCACAACACAGGATAAGAGCTCACTGTTCTGATGGGACTAGTGTCTCTGGCAAGCACAAGATAATGCCATGGAAACCAATCTTTTTTGTATTCCACTGCGCTCAGACAGCCTGGTGCGTTGTCCTAGTAAACTGTCAACATTTATGAAGGGAAAGAGAAACGCTCAGAAAAGGTCTGTACTTAATTTAACCCATTTAGGCCTACAATTATCAGCTATTGACTGCTTTGACTGTTGAAAAATAGCAGATATACAAGCTCACAGCGCGGCACCGAGTGCCGCGCTGCGAGCTTGTAGATCTGCTATTTTTGAAAAAGTGTTCAAATCTTTGAATATATGTATTTTTAGAGCGAACGTTTGTAACTCAAATTTTGCTTCCGGGTGGTCCTTGGAACTATAATATTTTGAGATATGAATATCTTTTTACAGGGGTCCTTCACATGAAAAGGTTTGAGAACCACTGACACTAGTAGTCTCTCAAGAACAGACTAACCGAGCTCCAGTTAAGTGAAAAGGACCTTTTCTTTGACGATGGCTGGCCAGATTGCTGACATAGAAACATAGGTTCTTCAAAAACCCTTAGAAGGATTCAAAAGACACTTATAGAATCGTGTCAAAAGTCAAAATTCCAAGATTTTTCAAAAATAGCAGATCTACAAGCTCGCAGCGCGGCACTCGGTGCCGCGCTGTGAGCTTGTATATCTGCTATTTTTCAATAGTTAAAGCATAAAATAATGATACACTATAATGTGTACCCGTTCTGACTGGCTTAATAGCATACTATTATATTAAGTAAACAGACCTTTTCTGAGTGCAACCCTTTCCTTTTACAAATGCCATGGTAAGTGCCATGAGGCACGTGACCATATTTCTCCATGGCCAGAGCTGATCAACTATTGCATTAAGTCTGCAGGCTTTGTAAGGGAGGGAGTAGGACGGTGGTGGGCCCTGCAGAAGGCCAGCGCGGCCAGACAGAGACCGAGCCGGGTCAGTGAGGGAAAACAGAGTGCAACCATTGAACAAGCATCACCAATTATCTCCACCTCTGCGCTTGTAGCAGAAATCCATTTCAGGTCCATTACCTCTCGGCAGCCAGGGGCTGATGGTCTCTCCCATCAAGGCGATACTTCTAAATTGGCTCCCACCCCCCCTCCTCCTTCTTCTGAGATTGAAAAGAGATTATTGAAGACATTCATCATAGCGGAGGGCTGCGTCGGCCTAGGAAGGGCCTGAGAATGGTGAGAAATGATGGCACAACGGAGGAGCCCTCAAGAATGAAGTGAAAGGAACGGATTCGGGGAGACGGCGTGATAGAGGAAGAGCCTGGGCTTGGCTCTCCTCCCCGCCACCAGACATGGTGGTCCCCAGGGGGTCCTGTGAGCAGACAGGGCTGAAGCAGCAGGGAGGATGTTCTGTGAGGAGCACATGCACACATAGGGCCACCCGGTCACGTCTACAGAGTCTTACATAAAGACTAATTGATGCTTTATTTTAACGACAGTGTCATTGGTCGGGGGGAAAAAGTATTTTTACGACCATTTTTATGAGCAACACCGCCGTGCGCCAAAGTAAAAGTTAAGCATAGCAGATGCTCTACTAATGACACCTCTGGAGAGTGGAACAGTCTGGCTTGACAAGACAACATTTTCATGTCAAGGAACCCAAATTGATACGGATTAGGTCAGTTGACATGAATGTGTTTTTAATTGAATAATGAAAACCTTTTGTGCCAGGGACCCTCATAACAGGACAAACATCTTTGTTGTTAGTATTAGTATATTCGTTGTGAGCTTGTAGATCAGCTGTTTCAAAATATTTGAACCTAAAAGTTAATAGAGAGGTCCTATTGCACACCTACTAGGACAGGTGCGTTGGAACAGTGTAATAGATACTGAGAGGAGAGAAGGAGTCCCGCACACTGTCTTCACTTATAACTTTATTCAGCAACGTTTCGGTCTCTTCAGACCTTCATCAGGCATCTTCTCTCCTCTCAGAACCTAAAAGTTAATAAAATAGAATCATGTGGATCTCGGGATCCACACGGGAACAGCGTGGCTCCAAAGTGGGTTTTGGCCTATGACATCAGTCGTCATCTATGACATTGCCTATCTGTGATACATGGCGATCACAGCCCCATTAGCCTCGGAAACCCAGGCTTTTATTTTGGCGATAGGAAGAAAAATAAAAGCCTGGGGTAACCTGCTGCAATTTCTGGCATATGAAGTGGGAGGCGGGCCATGGCACAGATCGTGAATCAATAGGATCCGCCCCCTCTAGACCAAAATCAGCCTGTGTTAGGGAAGGCTACAGCCCCATTGACTTCCAATTTAAAAATGTATGTAAAACATTTAAAAATGTAAAAAAAAGTCTCTCATATCAGTCATGTGGAAAACATTTTAAATGTTTTTGGGAGGATTTTTATAAATGTTATTTTTGTCATTAATGACAAAATGCCCAAAATAGGGGCGCCAGGTTGAAAGTGGTTAAAATGAGTATGAGAGCATGATCGCTCTGCACTGTGATATTGTCGCTGTCAGGCAGAAACCTCTTATATCTCCATATTTTTTATTCATATCGTTTTTTCATAAATTAACGCCCCAACTTGATCATATACTTAACTATAGCATCACACAAAAGCATCAAAAGCAGCAGATCTGGAAGCTCTAAATGCGTTTAGAGCTTATCGATCTGCTACGACTGCAGTCACTCAATAGTCTGTCACCATCTCTAACAAGTCTCCCAATGCGTGGTGGAAGAGAGGTGTTGTGGATGCAGTTATGTAACCGCCTGAATATTGATGAACATCATTGCTACAGTGCGTATGTCCACAAGGAGTGCACAGTTCAGTGTGTCACGGCTCTTTGTGATAGCATTTGCTCATCCCAGATGCTTCCTTCTCTCAATGTGACATAGTGCAGGCAGGCAGGCAGGCAGTATTCTTCCTGCAAAGTAGGGCATTCAGAGAATAGTCGACTATTCGACTATCAAACCACTATTCAACCACTGTACACCTAAGTCGATTATTCGCTGATATAATTTTAGTTTTATTATATAGTTTTTATTTTCTGTTGTTTTTTTGTTTTTTTGCAGTGGATTCTCTACATCAGACAAGCAGCTGTGAGCTCTGGTGTTGGTAGTTATCCTAATCCATTCATGGTTGATTGTTGTCAAATCATTTCATACTGAATGTGACTTAATGTAGGTTGGGTGCTGAAACAGCAGCACTCATGCCATAAATATTTTCTTTATTTGAGTGGTGCTAACCACTCCTACGTTTGGCTTTGTGTGTACGGTATGTAGTACTGTATGTATGAGCACGGAACTCCATGTATGGAGATAACTGACTTCAGTGTCCATATGAGCACGGAACTCCATGTATGGAGATAGCTAACGTTCATGGTAAGAACAACCAATACAAGGAGATATGCATGTGTGTCGTGTTTGATACCATGCAGGTGCGATTTTCTTTATTATTTTTCGTATTTTTTTGCCTTTATTGATAGACAGGAAACGGGACAGAGATGGGGGGGTGACACGCAGCAAAGGTCGTCAGGATCGGGACTTGAACCTGCGACGCTGCAAGGCTTACCAGCCCAGGTGTCTGGACCACTACTTTGTGGTCCAGGCCAGGGGCGATCTTTTTAAAGAAGAAAGATACATAGCTCTACGCTTTACTTTACTTTAGGTGAGTTTATTAATGTAGTTTGTTTAACAAGTTAGATAGGGTTTGTGTGTCGCTCCTGTTGCTGAGTATATACACAGTTTGTAGTGTCCTACCACTACAGTGTTTCTTATTCAACTTTTGTTTCTTATTCAACTTTATCTTATATTCTTAATGGTGCTAGTGAATGGGTCGCAATTGAGGGAGGTTGATCTTGTATTTCATAGCCTGCTGTTAGAGCATTAATCATAAGGCAACTTAGCCTTGTAACGACAAAGGATGGACATGGACACAACTGTGGTTCAGTCAGATAACTCACGATAGATTGATTGAACACTGTTCATTATTTAATGAGTATATACAAGTCTGAATGTCACATTTTATCTTGGCGTCTGGCTCTGCTACTTTCTCCCTGCTCAGCAGCAGCACAGAAGAACATAATTAACAATTAAGGCAGGAGGAAGAAGACATACTGAGCAGGATTTAAGTAGGTTGGCACTGATTGCCACGTCAGCACAGTGTTGCCCCTCGAGTATGTCTGCCTGAACTAACTCTGCAGGCTACGTATCATTTGTTGTTGAATATAGATAGCCTTGATCAACACATTTAACCCCTAACTGCTCCCGGATACTAATTTATGGCAATTGCTCACAGCTCCAAATATAGTATCTTACTGTATATATTTATTTTTAAATTGGCTTTAGGGAGGACCTGATCCTTTTCATCACATTGAGGGCCCAGGTTCTCTTCTTTTTAGGAGTTTCCACTGAGGTGCTGAAGGTCGCTGCATCTTCAGCAGCACAAGGTCCATCCTGGGCCTGAGGGAGAAATGGAGGTTCATTCTCCTGGACGTGTTGAGGCGCAGGTTCATCCTCCTGGACTTGTTGAGGAGGAGCAGGTTCATCCTCCTGGACTTGTTGAGGTGCAGGTTCATCCTCCTGGACTTGTTGAGGTGCAGGTTCATCCTCCTGGACTTGTTGAGGATGAACAGGTTCATCCTCCTGGACTTGTTGAGGTGCAGGTTCATCCTCCTGGACTTGTTGAGGTGCAGGTTCATCCTCCTGGACTTGTTGAGGCGCAGGTTCATCCTCCTGGACTTGTTGAGGTGCAGGTTCATCCTCCTGGACTTGTTGAGGTGCAGGTTCATCCTCCTGGACTTGTTGAGGTGCAGGTTCATCCTCCTGGACTTGTTGAGGTGATTGAGGTGGAGCAGGTTCATCCTCAGGCCTAGGTTCGAGCTGGGCCTGAGGTGGTGATGGAGGTGGAGTGCTGATTATCTTTGAATCGAGCTGAGATGGTGCTTTGTCACACGACACGTCGTTTTCACCGCGACGCTGCTCTTCTCTCCTCCGTCCAGCAACAGGGCACCTGATCTTTTTCATCACTTTTAGGGCCCAGGTTTCCTTTTTAGGAGTTTCCACTGAGGTGCTGAAGGTCGCTGCATCTTCAGCAGCACAAGGTCCATCCTGGGCCTTAAGGGGCAATGGAGGTTCATCCTCCTGGACTTGTTGAGGAGGAGCAGGTTCATCCTCCTGGACTTGTTGAGGAGGAGCAGGTTCATCCTCCTGGACTTGTTGAGGAGGAGCAGGTTCATCCTCCTGGGCTTGTTGAGGAGGAGCAGGTTCACCCTCCTGGACTTGTTGAGGAGGAGCAGGTTCATCCTCCTGGGCTTGTTGAGGTGATTGAGACAGAGCAGGTTCAATCTCCTGGACTTGTTGAGGTGATTGAGACAGAGCAGGTTCAATCTCCTGGACTTGTTGAGGTGATTGAGACAGAGCAGGTTCAATCTCCTGCACTTGCTGAGGAGGAGCAGGTTCATCCTCCTGGACTTGCTGAGGTGATTGAGATGGAGCAGGTTCATCCTCAGGCCCAGGTTCAAGCTGAGGTGGTGATGGAGGTCGAGTGCTGATTAGGTTTGAATCATCTTCTGAGGTGAAGGTCCCTGCTTCTTCCTGGGCCTGAAGTGGTGATGGAGGTGGAGTGCTGATTATCTTTGAATCTGCTGCTTTTGTTGTTCTGGCTTCCTCCCCACTGGACCCGTGGGCAGCGGTGTCTGTGCTCAAGTCCTCCACTGTGGAGAAACGCACAGGCGTTTCTGGATCTGTGCTGTTTTGCACTTTGAACAACCGTTTTTTCAACCTTCCCAGGAACCTTGCTTTTCCCCTTTCTTCACTGGATCCAGGAGAAGGATGATCTGTGCTGTTCTCCAACTTGAAGGATTTTGAATTGACCATGTTAGCCGGATAGTACAACAATCTAACGTAGTCCTGTTTTCCTGTGCTGAGAAGAGTCCTGTTGGATATTCTAAAGTGTGTTGGTTGAATGTGTGCTACCAGGAGAGTGCGGTCTCTTTATACCCTTCCACTGGTCGAGTCATCCTGGTGATGTCAGAATGAGTCAGTTATAACCATTTATGGAGTACCGGTATGTGATGTCAGAGTCAGACGTAGATGTATCGGTCAGCTCCATATTTGAAGATTCCGGTGATAATCCAGTCAGCTCCAAATATGGAGTGCCAGGTTTGATTTCAGAATGAGTTCTGGTGTTTTGTCACACCTGCCTTTTAAAGAATCAACGAAAAACAAGTGGAAAAGTGTCTTACCATTTGTCCCTTTCATGCCCATATGTGGATGTCTCCGTCCTTGTCCCTTTTATGCCCATATATGGAGATCCCTGATGTCATCAATATTAAGCCCATATAATGCCCATATATGGACATACTGTGTCAATCTCATGTGGTGTATGACGTCAGACATCTATGATGTCAGTCATGTCCATATTTGGGAAAAGTTTTTTTTTTCCTTTTTTTCTTGCATTTTCCCATTCAAGTCAAAGCACGAATAAATTATATAACGTATCTCTTAGCAAAATGCAAGTCCCGATGAAGCCGGTCGATTTGACATATGGCCCAGGCAAGTACTATAGTCTGCCACACTATTCATGGTAACAGTGAGGTCTATCAACAAAATACATCATTTTATGCATGGTGTGATGTCAACATTTCAACATCACGCCACTTCACCAATGGCGCGTCATGGCAACTATTGAGCTGAAAATTATCAAAGAATCTAGATACTATTGTAACAATGACATGCACAGTTAACATTAGCCAACACCTTAATGCTGCACAACCAGGATAGAAAATAATTGATGAAATCAGGGATCTCCATAAATGGGCATAAAAGGGACAAGGACAGACACAGACATCTCCATACATGGCCATTCATTTATTAGTGAATTAATTCTCCCCATTGACTTGAATGGGGGAAATTCAAATGGTAAGACGGAATTCATTTGCAAGTGTGACTTGCGTCGCCGCAACCACACTTGCAATTTCCAATTGCAGCTTTCTAGTTTATCTACTGTAAGCACTGTATATACAACTGAAGGGAGTGTGTGTGTGTGTGTGTGTGTGTGTGTGTGTGTGTGTGTGTGTGTGTGTGTGTGTGTGTGTGTGTGTGTGTGTGTGTGTGTGTGTGTGTGTGTGCGTGCGTGCGTGCGTGCGTGCGTGCGTGCGTGCGTGCGTGCGTGCGTGCGTGCGTGCATGCATCCATTTGTATCACTGTAAATATGTATTGATACGTTTCAGAGGGACATGAAATATACATTGCAACTAAAATGCATTAGATGTAATCCATTACTGCCGTCTGTGTGTGTGTGTGTGTACATTAGTCTGTGTGCCTCTCTATTGCCCCAGTAGCCATTACTTCCCTTCCAATCAGCTACCATGTGCTATCTGTGATCAATACGTTGCAGGAACCATTGACCTGGAAAACGCTGAAAAAGCTCATTGCCTGCCCTGCTATCCAATGGATTGTCTAATTAAACAACAGCACACTCAGAGTAAACCTTGTTAAACTAAGCAAAGGTTATTCTTCCTCAGAATAATAATAACTTCATTCTCTCATTATATGCCCAACATCGGACCTTCTACAGCGCAGGACCTGGGCCTCCTTGCTCAGCAGTAGCAGCTTAGTTGAGCAATAAGTGGGGGTTGTAAGACATCATGTAGACTTTGTGACAGTTTGACCATGTTGATCTAATAAGATCAACATGGGGGGGTGAGGATCCATACATTAACTTTGAAGTCATAAGTGTCCTTGGGCAGCATGGCATGATAGAGGGGGATTATCTTGGAACAGAAGGAGACCATCTGTCCACGCTAGAATGCAATGCACCACACGAGCACCAGGTCAGCCTGTCACACAATGAAACAGAATTGGGGTAAAACACTTTAAAGGCGGTGCTACGAACTGGACCATGGACAAGTTGTCAATTGAGAGCACAGCTGGGTATTCAGAAACCCACGCTGAGATGGATGGAATGAGCGGAAAACCCTCCCGTCTCGCCCGGGGTAGGAGGCCCGACCAGGACGACCTGTCCTCAGACACCTGGTCCTCCTCCACTGCCCTCTCGCATGACCTAGTCTGGCTGGAGGAGCTGGTAGGCCATTCTGCTTATGACGGGTCTTCTTGCCCCAGCAGCAGCCGAAAAGGCAGTGTGGGCAGCAACAGCCCGGACAGCGGGAGTTCTGGGGCCACCTGCCGTCTGCACAGCTCCATCAAGAAACAAAGCCAAGAAGCCTTCCAGGCTCACCTGAGGCTGGCACACAGGCAGGACCGATCGTCCAGAGGGCCTCGCCGCATCGCATTCCCACAGAGGTGGCAGGGCATTGGAAGCAGCTGCGGTGGTGAACCTGCAGAGAGGCGTGGGGAGTGTAGGGGGAAGGGCTCCACGCAGCAGCGGGCAGCGATAGCCAAATGCACGCAAACACAGTGGCTGCTAGAGCAAAAGATAGAAGTCAAGCTGAGGTTTTCACGGTTCCTGGATGAGGTGACTTGCAGTGTGATGGACCCCAACAGCCTGCAGGCATTTGGGAAACCAATGCATACTATAGGCCAGGGGGGCTGCTGCCCTTGCACTGGCACCACCCCCAATACCACCACCACCACCACCACCACAGCAACAGCCACCAGCTCCTCCCAGGCCCAGTCTGAGGCTGAGACTGTAGTGACATGCAGCTGTAGCCCCAGCATCCCGTCCTGTTCCACAGCACCACGGCAGAGCCCTTCATCTGTGGACACAATGCAGGACTACCCAGACCCCCCTCACGGGCCTACAGGGAAGGCCTACCTCGAAACCGACATCGACGACATCGACAGTGTGAAGACAGAAGATGAGCGAAAGGACCTTCAGAGTCAGACAGAAGCAGAGACACAGTCGATGTCGGAGATCGACGAAAAGGAAGTGATACCACCGCCTCCCGAGTTCTGCCAGCAGGCTGGGTTTGGGTGGAGGGGTCCCTTTCCTATGATCCACAGGGACTTGGGATTCTCCAGACAACCGTACAGATCTGTCTCTCTGCCCAGGGGCATCAACATGGTGAGTGACGTACGTAAGGCCTCTCTTAGGCTGTAAATCAGGGGTCAGAAACCTTTTTGAAATCAAGTGCCATGTTTTTCGTTTCTAGATAGTCAGTGTGCCATGTCAACATATATTTTTTAATGACACCCCATCAAAATTCGGACATATTTCGATTGTCAGGACATCGTTATAGCGATCATTAGACTCAGAGCAATAACCCACCTATCTCCCCAACTTCCTCCCCAGTCAAAGTTCAGAGTTTTAATGAATGTAGAATTATGTGCAGGATGTAATTTGCTGCAAATTAGTTGACTTAAGTTTTTTAAGTCCTTTCTCTCACACTTCTGCCAGTGTGCCAGTGATCACCTTCCCCTGTGCCAATGTTGGCATCCGTGCCTAAGGTTGCCTACCCCTGATGTAAATCAAAACCAGTCCTCCTTCATATAATGTTAATGTAAATTGTGGATGCGGATATAGGTTGGTGATTTGTGTGAATTCAAACAGTGATGTTTGAATGTTGTACTGAGAATGAGCCATTTTTTCAGGATTATAGTAGGCCATGGATGGACACAAAGGGTGGTGTTGTCGATTGATAGTTTGTCCTTTTTGAGCTACAGTCATGCCTCTCTGTCCCTTGTTCTACTTCTGTGTACCTGCAGAGTGAAGTCTATTGTTCACACTAAAGTGAAGCTACATATATATGACACATTCTTTTTTAAAACACTTTATTTTTAGCAAACATACATTATTTCCCCCAACCCCCCACCCCCGACCAAGGTCAACTCTGTAAGTCCTTCTGAATCCAAACTAAATTCAAATTATTAATTATTTTCATATATATTATTATATACTGGTATATATTTAGTATTTTCGGCATTGTTTCAGCATGCGGCTGTTATGGTGGCGACAATGTTTAGTATCAGTGATGTCAGCATGCTCATCACCACATTTGGGCATTGTTTTAGTGGCGACACTGTTTAGTATCAGTGATGTCAGCATGCTCATCACCACATTTGGGCATTGTTTCAGCGGCGACACTGTTTAGTATCAGTGATGTCAGCATACAGACAGACGGTCAGACGGACAGACATTCGGTAAATTAATAGTTAGATAGATATACACACACTTGTCACATTATCGAGAGTGCTTTAGACTTCCATAGGTGTGCTGTACATTAGTATTCTGACCATACCATGCTCCTCCACACAAGCAATCTCAGTTGAACATTGTAGTTGTTAAGCAACTCATCCGCTCACTGGCATTTATTGCATGGCATCCATCATTTACTCTGCTTGAGACTTTAACCACATTAGAAAGGCTTTCAGGGCAGGGGGACCATTCAAACAGCTCTTTTCCCCAGCAATAACAAACAATACTTTTACCACAGTCGTTGCAGTCATTTTAAATGCGGCATGGCATTACTCAAAGCTCAGAAGTGAGACTCAAGCATGAGATACTGCTTGACAAGGGCTTTTAGGGAGATTTCATCATCCATCATCATTCCACATGTCTACAGTATGTCTATGTAATGCCCAATTTATTTCTTCATCGTACGACGGGTTTCCACAGTGCAGATCTACAAGCCCACAACGTGTCCCGGTAGTGACGTGTTGTGGACTTGTAGATCGGCTATGTCCGTGCATGACACCTTCATACAAGCATTAATCGGGCTTAAACTTATGCATAGGCATCAATACACATTTTTTTTGTATTTTTTTCAATTTAACAATTTGTGCTATTTGCATCTTGCTTCACATTTTTTAAGTTGTTGTCTTATTGTATTTTTGTTCACACTATAGAGGAGGTTCTTAGTGCAAGAATGTCTGCACTGCAAATGTACGTACGGTATGTGACAATAAAAAACATTGAACCTTAAACAGTTTACACCTCCTTCTGAAATGTAGCTTAAGGTGAAAATGTAATTCTCTTTAAAGGAATGAGGACAACTTTGTTTTTTTACAACAAGGGTTCATATTTTAGATTGTAATTAGAGAAAAGAAAAAGTGAGTGTTAAAATGTTTTCATTTGCTTCGTTCTATTGTTTTATTGCGTTTACCGTGCTAAAATGTGGGGCATGCGTATGCATGGGGGCATGCTTACAAGTGGCTAAATATGTTTTTTTAGACACAATAAGCCAGCAGTTTCTTTATTGCTATTTACAGTAACACTTCTAGCCACATCCAAATGATCCAACCATGAAAGGTTGCGTTGTATCTTGGGAATGGGCTTATTCTGTGTAAAATGACATATTTTGCCACTTGTATGCATGCCCCCAACCACTGAAATAAGAATCTCTAAAACAATAGAAAGAAGTAAATGAAATCAATGTAACACTCATCTTTTATATTCTTTAATTACGAGAGAGCATAATAATAATATTAATAATCGTTATTTTTATAGCACCTTGCAATGTGCTTCACAAAAGAATCAACACATATAAAATAAGCCAATAAAAAAAAACAACAATAGAACAGTAACAGACAAAATAAGATGAAACAGATCAAAACGATCGGAGAATAAAAGCAGCTTTATGAAAGTGTGTCTTCAGGAGGGAGTTGAAACAAGGCACAGAGTAGCGTTCAAACATAACTTCAATCGGGGAGCCGTTGTGAGGATGCTTCATCTCTCCGTGTTTGCATTTGGAGACGTATACGTTGACAGACCTCGGTGCATAGGTGTAGCGCTGCTGCCATTCAACAACGGAGGAGCAAAAAATAAATCACATTCCTTTAATTCATTGTCTTATTAAAATTCAGTCTTTGCCGTCACCTTAGCAACTGCTCGGAAAAAAGGTGGGTGGACGACGGTGTGGGGGCTGAGGAGAGATAACCATGTGAGCTTGTTTATGTGCAGTCCTGTCAGTGTGTGCTGCTGGCGTGCGCTGCTGTGTGTGTGTGTGTGAGTGTGTGTGTGTGTGTGTGTGTGTGTGTGTGTGTGTGTGCGCGTGTGCGCGTGTGCGTGTGCGTGTGCATGCGTGTGTGTGTGTGTGTGTGTGTGTGTGTGTGTGCGCGCGCGAGTGAGCGTGCAAGCGTCCAAGGGACCAGTGCGGAGCTGTAAAGTTTGACTCGGTTCACACAGAATGTCCCTCGCAGCTTCCTGGTGAGCGGAAGACGACAGTCTGCTCTGCCCACCTTCTCACCGCAACGACTCCTGGCTGAAACCGCTCTGTGTGTAAAGTGTAAAGCAGGGGTCTTCAACAGGGGGTCTGGGACCCCTAGGACAGTGTTTTTCAACCTTTTTTCTGCATTGGGCACACTTTTCATGTCCCAAGAATCCATGAGCACACCAACATAATACAGGGGTGTAAATATCGTCACTGTCGGGAAGAAACCTTGTATCTCCAAGTTTCAAATTTGTACGTTTCTTCGCAAAGTAAAGCCCTGCTTCATCATACAAGGCTGTCACACAACAGTAGTGAAAACAGACGATCTACAAGCACACAACGCCTCGCACCCACTAGTTTAAATCATCTTTAAAATGATAAATACAATACTGGCTTTCAAGCAGTTTCAAGGGGCACACTTGACCCTTCTCAGGGGCGCACCAAAGGTCCCCAGGCAGAGTGGTTGAGAAACACTGCCCTAGGGGGTCCTCAGAGTTACTACAGGGGGTCCTTCAAATCTTCCATTGCTTTATATATTAACAACTTGAACGCTAGTGTCCATATTCTGAGAACTGTAGCCATTAATAGCAGATCTTCAAGCTCACAATGCCTCACGCTGCGAGGCGTTGTGAGCTTGTAGATTGGCTATTTTCGGCAAAGAGGTTTGGTGTAGAGGTTTGGTGTAGAGCAGACCAAGTACAGAGTAAAACGTTGAGGTAATGACAGCCCAAGTGGTTAAATATCTGAAAACACAAATCCAAAATACACTGATGATCGTGCTGTCAAACAATGAAACTATGGAATCTATGAACAGTTTGTGGGGGTCCCTGCTTCATCTCTCTCTTAACTAAGGGGACCTTGGCCTGAAAACGTTGAAGACCCCTGGTGTATAGAGTGGTCATTTAACTCTTGAGAGTAGGAATGGAACCAAATGGGAACCATTACGGGTCCATTTGGTCCCATTCGCAGAAGTCTGTAGTTACAAATAGATAAATGAACACTGAGGATTTTTCTGCCAAAACCACAGTGCTCTAAGATCCCAAGTTGTAATATAACTTCTAGGAATGGAACTTCTAGGAATGGAACTAAACGTTTGGTTCCATTCATCGACTCCCTTGCAGGTCCATTTAGTTCCATTTGTAGACTCACTCACAGAGTTTCAAACGGGTGAATTAACACAGGATCCTACTGCATATTCTCCCTATATTTATACTAGGTTTCCTGGCTGATGGCAGAGACCGGATCATTTGCATCCATAGGTACTGTAGATCGTTGTTTTCTTTTCTTTTGTTTTACCATTAACAATGAAATATTATATAGCGGTTAAATAAATGTAGGCCACTTTACCCCCTACCAATTCATGCAAAATGTAAATGTACGACTCGATCAGCCCCACTCTATAAATACGAACAGAGATGCAAATTCCTGGGGTCTAATCCCACTTTGTTGCATATTTCATGTGCAAAGAGAGACAGAGAGAGTGTTCTGGCATAGTGGGTGTATTCTTCCCTATACCCACTTTAACCCTGGGGGGCCTATTTTTGGACATGTATTATAGATGAAATTGTTAAAAAACCTTTGTAAAATATATATATATCGTCGTTGTCGGGTGGAAACCTTGTATGTCCAAAACCGTTTGTTTTGTATTTATCATTTTTAAAATGATACAAAAGTAGTGAAAAAAGCTGATCTACAAGCACACAACGCCTCGCACCGCGAGGCGTTGTGTGCTTGTAGATCAGCTGTTTTCACTACTTTTGTGCGATGGCCTTGTGTGATGAAAAAAATAAAATTACAAATTTGAAACTTGGAGATACAAGGTTTCTGCCCGACAGTGACAGTTTTTAATTTAGTCATACATTTTTTTTAAAACAATATTGTCATACGAAGAACTACAAAATAGGGCTTCAGTGGTCTCAAGTAATGACTGGGATGAATGCCATTCTTCCCTTCCCTGGTACAAGTGTGAGATTCAACAGTTTGAACCACCTGTTCCCCTGCACCTTGCTCTCTCTCTCTCTCTCTCTCTCTCTCTCTCTCTCTCTCTCTCTCTCTCTCTCTCTCTCTCTCTCTCTCTCTCTCTCTCTCTCTCTCTCTCTCTCTCGCCATCTCACACGCCTCTTTCTCTCTCCCTTCTTTTTGCCTTCTCGTCTCCGCTTCTGCTTTTTCCCTCTCTCCCTCCCCTTCAACAATCTCCCCCGTCCGTGTTCTTGCCGATTCGACACCTCGGCGCAGATATCGAGTGAGTCGTTGCCAGTATCCCTCTCCTGGGGTGGGGGGGGCTATGTATCTGCAGTCTACGCTGCAATGAGGGCTTCCGCTCCCTCCCTCTATCACCCCCCCCCCCTCTCTCTCTTTCTCTCTCTCTCTCTAAATCTCTCTTTCCCTTTCATACTGTACGCCTGTCCTCTCCCCACCTCCTCCACCAAGAGCAGGCGTAGACAGTCAGCCCTGTGTTTGTGCCGTCCGATGAGCTTCACAGGTTGCCTATGAGCGACCCAGTGGAGGAGGAGCAGGGGGGCGGAGTGGAGTGGGGGGCTCCACGGGTGGATGGATGGATGGATGGATGGGGGATGGAACGAACGCAAACCCAAAACGGGAAGTGAGGAGAAGTGACAAACTACAACCAAACAACAACAGCAACACAACCCGATGATGGGGGAGAGATGGATGGAGAGAGTGAATGATGTGTGCTTTTTGGCAGCAGCACCAATGTTCTCCCATCCTGTGAAGATCCCCCGGGTCAGTGGACTGACTCCACTAACAACACGCTGTCGTTTCTCCTTTAGGTCCCTGACCAGGAGATGAACGGCACAGACACAGCCATCATCAGGTGAGATTCAAGCCCTCCCTCCCTCCCTCGCTCTCTCTCTCTGTCTCTTTCTCTGCACATATCTTTCAGTGTTCCATCATCACGCCCCCGCTCTCCCTCTCTCTCTGCCCCCCTCTCTCTCTCTCCTTCTCACTCTCTCTCTCTCTCCGTCTTCTGCCTTTAAGCTCCCTCCCACATATTACTTCTCTCTCTCTCCCCTCTCTCTCTCTCTCTTCCTCTCCCCAATGATCTCTTTCTCCTTCTCTCTACCACTTTCTCCTCCCGCTGTCTCTCTCTGTGCTGGCTGCTCTGCCTGCCTGCTGGAAGGGGTATGTGTGTGTGTGTACACTAGTGTATGTGCATGTTGTGCAGGGGGGGTTTGGGGGTAAGCCGGTCCAGATTGCATAGGCTGGGTGGTGGTGGGAGTATGTTGTGGAGAGAGAGGAGCCCCTCAGGCAAGAAGGATCGGCTTCCTTGTCTCCAGTAGCAGCAGCAGCTGTGTGCAGGATGAAGCTCTGCATGAGCGGAAGGTACTGCTTATTACCGACGACCACTTTGCTTTAGATTAAGGCTATTTGGGAGTGTGTGTGTGTGTGTGTGTGTGTGTGTGTGTGTGTGTGTGTGTGTGTGTGTGTGTGTGTGTGTGACTGTGTGTGTGTGTGTGACTGTGTGTGTGTGTGTGTGTGTGTGTTCAAGTGCATGTATTAACTGTGGAGGCATAGATGTGTGTGTGCGAGTGCGTGTATGTGAGTGCGTGTATGTGCGCGCTTCTGGGAAAGTATTATGTGCTTATCTGACTGAGAGAGGAGTGTGTGTGTGTGCATGTGTGTGTGCGTGTCTGTGTGTGCGTGTCTGTGTGTGCGTGTGTGTGTGTGTGTGTGTGTGTGTGTGTGTGTGTGTGTGTGTGTGTGCGTGCGTGCGTGCGTGCGTGCGTGCGTGCGTGCGTGCGTGTGTGTGCTGGCGTATATGTGTGCACGTGTGGATGTGGATGTCCGTGGGCCTGCGTGTGCACTTGCACACGGGTGTGTTTGTATGTGCGATAGTGACATTGTGGTATATGTCATTGTGCATGCGCAGTGTCAGTTGGTCACTCTTGATAGCGATGTAACACTATCTGGCAATGAGCACCGAGCGGCTATCATGATAGTTTGACAAATGTACCAGGGTGACTGTTTTCATATCGATGCACTGGGGTGTCGCACACCAAACTCTGGGCCCTGGGTGCTTTAACTATTGAAAAATAGAAGATATACAAGCTCACAGCGCGGCACCGAGTGCCACGCTGCGAGCTTGTAGATCTGCTATTTTTGCAAAAATCATGATTTTTGCAAGTCTTTGAATGTTTCAAATCCTTCTAAGGTTTTTTGAAAAAAAAAACTATGTTTCTATGTCAGTGGTGCTCAAACCTTTTCATGTGAAGGACCCCCAAAATGATATATATTTGGCCACGGACTCCCATCTCAAAATATTTAGTTCCAGGGACCCCCCCAAGAAGCAAAATTTGAGTTACAAATATTCGCTTAAAAAAATACATATATTCAAAGATTTCCATAGCTAAAGTATAAAATAATTCCAGGCCCCTCCACCTTGGGCCATAGTAACTCAGTCCCACTCCCCCCCCCCCCCCCCCCCCCTTGTGACACTCCTGTCGATGCATGCCACGCAAGCCTTGCCCAGGCTGCAGGACACTGACTATGGCGTATGTATGTGCTGTTCTATGCTTTTTCTGTGAAAGCTTTAAAGAGGGGCCTGGCAGATTGGAGTTTAGTTTAGTGTTTGTAAATGTTCAACTATGACTCTTTGTGCGTAGAATCTGGCTCACAAATAGAGTCCGACTGATGCCAGATTTTTTTTGGTCCGATGACATATGAATTTGAAGAGTCGTAGTAGACCACCGATTCCAATGTTTTGATCCATGTTTTAATGATATATTTTCAATTTCAAAAACTTAGATTTGATTAAAGTTTCTATTTGAGAATATTGAACTTATAAGCAAGCAAATACAAAATAATATAACATAAAATGTTGATAGATACAAAAGTAATAAACTTTTATTTTACCACTTTCCGCTCTATTAAAGTGTGTTGGCTTGTAGATCTCTCAGGTTGAAAGTATTAAATAATTGGGACACATTTGTGGCTGTTATATATTGTATTGATATATGATCTGGCCTGTTATTTTGGACCTGTCAGCAGCGTTCCATTAGTGCTGTAGCCAATGGGTTATTAGCGGGTAATTAAATGTATTGAGAAGAGCTAATTCCTTTTTATTTACCAATCAATTAGTGCAACAATGTTTTTGTTGTTGCTTAATGTGTTATTAGTATGTTGTTTTGTAACGTGTTGCAGCTACAGTTGCTTTAAACAGAAATTAAAGCTGCACTACTGTATGTAACGTTCATGTTCTACCACCGGATTTGAACCCGGATCTCCTGCGCATTTTGACCTTCAGGTCAAAGTTCATGTTAAACCAGCATCAAGATCGTGTCAAAGGTCATGTCAATTAGACATAGGATCTAAATGTCTCAATATAAGAGCTGCAAAACCAAAATACAACCATGCACCCCAACTGTGTGAGTTACATTTTATTAACAAAATTAAAAACAACTTCACACAAAAGAAGTTCCATAAACAGCTGGAATCGAATACGATAGACTATTAGATAGACTGAATGTAAAGGAGACGTCTTATATTCCCCCCTGCTCCCCTGCTGTTACCACCCAACAATACAATAGTACACGTTTTAGTTAATAGCATCACTAATGATCCTGTTATTAAAACCACACAGAGATTATTAATTAGACCTGCTCGCTTTGTGTTCGATTACCTATGGCACTGTTATAATCTGTTGAGATTACAGTTTGAGCGTAATTTACGAGGCGACGAGGGGTAATTAATCCGACAGGGTGTTTCTCCAACACAAAGCCATCGATTGTCCTCACCCCTGTGTCACGGCTCCACTTGAATCATACCAGCAGTGCCAAGTGTGTGTGTGTGTGTGTGTGTGTGTGTGTGTGTGTGTGTGTGTGTGTGTGTGTGTGTGTGTGTGCATCCTCTGCTCCTATGTTTCCTCTCCGGTCCCTGTCTCTCCAAAAGAGAGACAGAGAGATGCGACCGTGGTTTTCTCAATGACCCTGAGCGCAACGGTGGGGGCGCGGGGGGCTGCAACGGTGATGACGGCGGAGGCGCGCCGTCTCAGGTGACCATGAGCCATGTGAGACACCACTGAGCGAGCGGTAGCGATTGAGTCGCCATGTCGAGCACTGCGATGGTCGCATGAGCCGACTCAGCGCTGTTACCGAGTTATGTGCCGTTATGGACAGAATAGTAAATCCGACTTTCTACCACTTTCTACCACTTTTTCTGTTCAAATACTGGATTCTGATTGGTTTAAAACAGTGGTAAATAGGCCAACAACCTTGAGTTGGCTCATGGACCCCGCGCACTATGTGTATTCTGAAACAATTAATGTTGTAACTAAAGATCCTTGCAAGTGACAACTGTGTTTTCTTTCATTTATATGGAAAAAGTGGTACAAAAGTAATTTACCATTCGAGGTCGTGGGTTGTTGGCTGATTTACCACTGTTTCAGGGAGCCTGCGGCTCGTGGCACAACCCTGAAACAGTGGTAAATCAGCCAACAACCCACTCCCTCTCCTGGTAAATGGCTTACTTCGGCACCTCTGCGTGGTCCAAGTGAACACAGCGAAGCGCTCCCTACCTCCTTGCCCACCACTGGCCCCCACCGTTGCGCTTAGGTTCATTGGGAAAACCGTGCTCGCCAGAGAGACAGTACCAAATAGGAAGGCGAAGAGTGAATTGTGGGTGGAAACCTCATGTCCAAAACTGTTACTTTTCAGGATTGAGGGTATTCCAGGTGGTCCCCAGCTAAATGATGGAGAGTTGGTAACCAAATGGACCCTTATAGATCTTTAACTCTCAAGAGTGTAAAATGAAACCAAATGGTCCATTTGGTTTCATTTTACACAATTAGAGAATGTCGAAAATGTGTTATTTTGGTCAGCGTTTGACACCAATACAGCATGGGAATTGTGGACAAAATCGTAACAAAATATTCCAAATATGAGAGGTTAAAATCTCATCAAATGCGTGGCTCAAATGCCGAATAAACAATGGTCCTTGATGTGAAAAAGGTTGAAAATCACTAGAGTAGGCCATTCATTTACGAAAAAACTAAAAGTTAGAATATGGAGATCAGCGACGAATTGCTGGTGGATGTGGCGCTATACCGCGCCGGCTGCCATCATAGCACCCACCGTAGCCCAGCCTCCTCAATGCTCTGCACTCACTCTCTGCCCAGCCCTGCCACGCCAATGATACTCTCAGAGGCATGATGAAATGTCATGAAATCGGCCCCTCTCTCTCTCTCTCTCTCTCTCTCTCTCTCTCTCTCTCTCTCTCTCTCTCTCTCTCTGTCACACACACTCCCATATCCCAACTGCCAGGGGCGCTGGAACTCCCAAATCCCAAGGGGAGCTGAGCCTGGAGGAGTTCATGCGTGCGGCCAAAGGCCACACGCCGAAAAATTCACGTTTTTTATCCGGTTTTGGGTTATTTTTATTACGGTTTCGGGTGCTTATTCCCCGCACAACGGTGTAACAAGGAGCTATATAGTTACTAGTTATTTTAGCACACAGTGCAAAACACAGCACGCATGCACACACAGTCACTCACGCACACACTAAAAATTGGGTATTATTTTTGTAACAGTTTTCTACTGTTTTTTATTCCCATATACAACGGTGTTAGTTTGCAACAATGAGCCTATAGACAGTTTCTAGTTCTCAAATAAATAGACTTTGGTGTGCCATCAAAGCCGGATTTAAATTTGACTTCCCTTCTGACCGGAAGTGGCAAGGTGACCATGTGATTTGGTCACCATGTGATAATCAAATACCTTTTTTCAACATATTTTATTCCCCAAAGTCAAATACATTATTGTTTTAATATAGCTCTGTGTGTGTATATAGAGGCTTATTTTAAAAAAAAATTAAAAAAAAATAAAAATAAAAAAACGTGTTTTTTTTCTTTTTTTTTTTTTTTCTCCTCCCCACCACCAGGGGAGCTGCAGCTCCCTCAGCACCCCACTTCCAGCGCCCCTGCCAACTGTTTGTTTGGCCAGTGCCGCGTGCATGCAGAAGGCCCCGGGGCCCTGAGGTAGCCATGTATATTTTAGACGGGGACAGATGGACAGCCCGGTGGCCCGCTCCCTGCTCCCTCCTCGTAGGATCCATAAAGCCTATAGCATGGATCCGTTCTACAGTGTGTTATGTTGCCTTGGCTGATAGAGAAAAGATTCAAGGGAAATTAATCAACCACTTGTAGTGGGTAGTTGAAGAGTTTTGATGTCATCACATGGGGGGGAGGGAGGGGGGGGGTGGGGGGGGCTACTGAAACAAATTGTTTAGCATCACTAAACACTTTTTCCCATTCGCTTGGGCCATATATACTTAAAGGGGAATACCACTCATTTTCAACATTGAACTACCTGTATATCATCAATATACCTTTAGAAAAAAAGTATCACCCCCTTCTGTGTGGCATTGAACTGGAGGATTGATTGTGGGGTTTGGCTTGCAAAGTACACATTTTTGAACGACGAATGGTGAAAATAGATGTAAAAGCTCACAATGTGTTGCAATGTGATTCGTTGAGAGCTTGTAGATCTGCTATATTTACAATTTTTAAAATAAAATGACAATTCTGGACAACATTTTGCCTACAGTATATTGGCATGCAAAAAAAAAGGCAATGCCAGTTTGAAAGTGACTAATAAGTGATAACATGTCCACACACATTGGTGGTCAACACAGTAACCCATCAGCTATTGCCGCCATTATTTATTTAAAAGAAAATCTAATCATGTGGCCCTCGGCACGGCTCCAAAATGTGGAATGCACGGACACCATCCATTAAAGGATGTGAATCACTGGGTTCTTTCAGAATTGGCCTGGAAAAACAGTCAGGAGACCAATGAATTTGTTTCTTGCAGAGGGTTGCCCCGCTGATCAATATTAAAACATGATAGACTCTAGATGATGCTCTTATTGGGCCCCTCATTGATTACGGAATCCTTGTATGGTATCGCCATGCCCCAATTGCCTTAAAGTTAAAGCTCCAAACAGCCCAGAACAAACTGATTAGGGTCGTGCTTGGTCTTCCTCCTCGGGCCCACCTTACCGTTTATCAGCACATAAGCATGGGGTGGCTCAAAGTAGCTGACAGAGTACAGCATCTTGCAACAAGATACACTACACCTCCAAGATACCCATGTACCTGACAGACTACTTCCTAAAGGTCAAGGATGTCCACGATCACAATACCAGTGGCAGCTCCATTAATCATGCTCAACCTAGATTTAACACAAAAAAAAAGAATATAATTCGTTCTCCAGCTACAGTATACCACCAACATGTGGAACGCCCTTCTGCAGGCCTTAAAGGAATGAAAATCCCCAGCCTCCTTCAAATTTGGTCTGAAAAGTCACCTTCAGATGGCTGCTACTCGAGACTTGTAAATTGTCTAAGTCCCCATGTTTCCACCCCCCCCCCCCCTTTTCCCCCCATAGTTCTGCTTTTGTAATTGATTATTGTTATCTTATGCAAAGTACTCTGTTCTATCTGTCTGTCTTTCAATATTATACGAGATACATAAAGTGGTTCCTGTGCAAATAAGCCGTAAAGCTTACTAGGATCTCCTTTTAGTTGACCTTGCACCAGTGATTTGTGCTGTCATGAAACTGTACTTTTTCCTATTGTAAACTTCTAATAAACTCTTCAATCAACCACAAGGGTAGTTAAATGTATCTGTTAATGGTTACGGTAATTAACCATTAACAGGTTTTGGCTAATCATTATGAAAAATTAAAGATAAACATCCCAAATGGTCTTTAATTGTTATGGTACAACCAATCATAATTATTATTGTTTTAAATGTATCTTTACATTGGAATATGGAATGTGTTCCAGGCCAGGGACCACTAGAGTGTTCCCGAGGGGGAGTCTTTGGCCTGTGGGTCGACAGCTGGGCAGCAAGCCTCTAGGGCCACTAATCATGAGACTTAGCATTTTAATGGCTGTCTGTGGACAGTTTTATTCTGAGTGTAGTGTATGATTTTAATTGTTTTAAATCGGAGCGACGCATAATTACGCTTTGCTCGAAACTACCAGCAATGTGACAAGGCACTAAGCGCATCTATTCTGCGCTGAGCTGTGCACGTCTGGTGTCTGCACAGAGTTGAAAGGATTTGTTCAACTTTGGGCGTTTGGATGAGTGTTTTTAGAAGAGCACCTTGTGTTTTCAGCTGGGTAAAAAATGCTTAGTCTTGTTTTCATTTCAACCACTTACTGTATAAGGTAGGCCTGATCCTATATAGGCCAACAGGGGGTACACGGTGCAATCCTGAGTGTTAAATGGAACCAAATGGACCCTTAGGCTTTTAAGATGGCCCCTAGAGAGGCATGGATGTGGACCGTACACAGCCTGTGTCCTATATGAGATACTGTACACACACATAGGACGGTACATTACAGTACAGTAGCTTTGCAGCGGCAGTACTTTAGTGTGTGTGACTGTGCCTAACCACTACCTGTCCATTTGAGTGGCAACAAGACTCTTCGACCTACTTACATGTTCCTGGTTTAAGTTTAGTTGCGGGCTGGTGTTGTTGTGCACTGAAAATAGAAATAGATTTATTTTATTTTTAGTGCATGACTGACAACTATACTGTAAGTATAACTCAGGCATTAGGGTTAGGCTTAAAATGTGAAAAGAAAAGGTAAAAATGGCATTCATAAAATCTAAAAAAATGGTAATAATATGTGTGCGTGTGTGTGGGCATGTGGGTGTGGGTGTGCGTGCATGCGTATGTGCGTGCGTGCGTGAGTGCGCATGTGTTGTGTTCTATTTTTAATGACTTGAACCATTTGCGAAAGCTGTTTGTGTTCCTCCTTCCCATCTTGTGTGGCTGAAGAGACAGCACATAGTGGCCTGGTTTTTATTCTGGAAATGCAGCACACTTTAGTGACCTATTTCGTTTATAACAATGTCTCCCAGCCAGTGGCTTTGCACCCCAGAGCGAGACATTTTGAGCCTTGTTGCGCTAAACCGTTTAACCAGAACTTTGTTGCATTTTGTCTCAGGAGGAGCTGTGGTCTCAATGGGACAACTGGGCAGGGCTCCCAGTAGCAATGACTGGCATCCTATTCTTTCCTGGCCGCAGGCAGAGACTGTTTCTTAACAGAATGCGGCTGCGTCTGTTGAAGTGGCCTGCACGTTTGACCCTAGCTTAGAGGAAGCCTTTTATGACCAAAGTCATTAAATACCTGTTGAAGTGGCCTTCACATTTGACTCTAGCTTAATAGAGGAAGCCTTTATGACCAAAGTCATTAAAAGCCGCTCCTCCATACCATCACAGAGCTACGCTATAGGTGCAATCTACTTGTGTACTGTATCTTTGGCAGCCTAGGACACATAAGTACATAGGTTGATTGCTTCCACCAACTTGGGATGCCAAAAAAAAGCAGCTAAACATAGCCGCCATGGCGAAGATGCTTTCACTTGGGTCCAGTGATGCTACTACATATAGCCCTGCATCCTGTGTCCCTGATGCATACTTATAAAGGACACATTAAACTAAGCATCACTGCATCTCCAGAACTCTATCCTTCCTGCTATCAGTCATTTCACTGCAACAGCTGAGCTGCATGTGGTGGAGTCTCCACAGCTATGCGTTCTGGCATTATTGATGAGATGATTCATTGAGATTGTCTTGTAAATCCATGCTTCTGTCCTTTATTACATACAAGTAGCTATTTGCCACTATTTGTTTAAATTAATGCGTGTGTCGTCGCGGGACCCATACAATAATTCTGGGACCCATTTGAATGACCACCTGGGTCCTGGGACCCATTACATTGATAACCTAGCAACATCACTGTGGGTGACTGTGTAGGTATTTGTCCAAGATTAGCTGACTGTACATTTTTTACATTATCTTCCGCCTTGCAATATCTGTGTCCTTGTATTGTATCTCTTATGTGGACATAAATAAATGGGTTTTTGAAACAGGGTTTTAAGTGGTTCAGGGGGCTTGGGCATTTAACTATTAGCAGGGGTGTCACACCAAATTCTGGGCCCTGGGTACAAGGATTCACTCACATTTTGTGATTTAACTAATGAAAAATAGCAGATATACGGCACCGAGTGCTGGGAGACAATTTACGCAGCTTGTAGAGCTGCTATTCGTGAAAAATCGAGTCTGAATATTTCAAATGCTTCTAAGGTTTTTTGAAAAACCTATGTTTCTGTGTCAGTGGTGCTCAAATATTTTCATGTGAAGTACCCCCAAAATGATATGTATTTGGCCACGGACCCCCATCTCAAAATATTTAGTTCCAGGGAGGGACCCCCCAGAAGCAAAATTTGAGTTACAAATGTTCGCTTAAAAAGGACATAATATTCAAAGATTTGCACACATTTTCACGACTTTTCAAAAATAGCAGATCTACAAGCTCGCAGTGCGGCACTCGGTGCCGCGCTGTGAGCTTGTATATCTGCTATTTTTATAGCTAAAGTATAACATAATTAAGGCAACCCTCCACCTTGGGCCCCTAGTAACTCAGTCCCACTTTCCCCCCTCTTGTGACGCCCCTGTCTGTTAGCTTCCATAGTCTTTTCCGTGGATCCTAAATCCCTCCAGGGAGGGGAGGGTCATACTGATTACATACCTCTACATGGTAAGAGCATCAGCAACGCATGACATCCATTCTGCCGGTAATTATCCCCTGCTGCGGGTAATGATACTGGAGGCTGGTGGAAAGAACTGATAGGTGTTTTGGGCACACACGGGCACACACGGGCGCACACACATACACACACACACACACACACACACACACACACACACACACACACACACACACACACACACACACACACACACACACACGTACAGATTAAGTGCTGTACGTATCGTCACTGTCGGGCATAAACCTCGTAACTCCAAGTTTGTATGTTTTTTTTTCACCAAGTAAAGCCCTGCTTCATCGTACAAGGCTGTCGCACAAAGGTAGTGAAAACAGCCGATCTACAAGCACACAACGCGATGTGTGCTCGTAGATCTGCTGTTTTCACTAGTTTAGTTCATTTTTTAAATGATACATACAAAACGAACGGTCTTGGACATACTGTACAACGTTTCCACCCGACAGCGACGATATCGTCACTGTAGGGTGCAAACCTTGTATGTCCAAAACTGTTCCTTTTTTAATGATAATAATGTTTTAGCTAGTGAGAATAGACAAGCATCTACAAGCTCACAGTGTTGCTTGTGAGCTTGTAGATCGGCAATCTTTGAGTATGATGAAGTTCATTGAAATGATGGAGATACAAGGTTTCTGCCCTGCGGCAACGATATATACTGTACTGTACTGTCAGATGTCAGATTGACAGCTTGTTCTTGTTCGCATTGTCCACTGTGAAATGGTTGAGTCCCACGTGATGGTGTGAGTGTGAATGTAAAGTTTGTGTGTGCGTGTGTGTGTGTGTGTGTGTGTGTGTGTGTGTGTGTGTGTGTGTGTGTGTGTGTGTGTGTGTGTGTGTGTGTGTGTGTGTGGGTGTGTGCGTGTGCTAGCCACTCTTCCATTCTGAAGGCATTTTTTTTGCAGAAGTACATAGAATTGCTTCTCCTGCATGAGTCAGCCTTCGCAGAACTCCCCCCATCCCCTATCCCTGTATTGCAGGCTCTCTAGGTCTGCGATTAGGGGCTTTTCCTGAGCCAGTCCATCTGCAAGGTAGATGAGAGAGATACACAGTTTACAAACACACACACAGTCAATAGGGAGAGAGAGAGAGAGAGATACACAAACAGATGGAAGGAAAATGGTCAGATGGAGTTTAGCACACTAGTGTGTGTGTGCTAAACTGTCTATCTCTCAACTTCTTGTCTTCCTCTCTTTCCCAACTGTTTCATATCTCTCCTCTCTTCTTCTCTCTCCCTCTTTTCTGCATCTCCCTCTCAGACATGCTGTAGCATTTATTGTCTCCACCAGCCGAAGGCATGGGGGAGAGGAGAGTATGTTTTCCCCTTCGTCCGTCCGTGTGTCTGTCCGTGCGTGCGTGCGTGCGTGCGTCCGTGTGTCCTCGCAGTTTGTGTGCACCTAATCTCAGTCGCCGTTGGCCCGGTCGCTGCCAAAGTGAGCACACACATTCCCTGGATGCCAATCTAGAACCTCTGCCCTAAATTTTTCAAATGGGCCTTTTCTAGCGCCACCTAGTGGCCGATGTTCGCAAAACACATTTCTGTGCACTACTCTTACAGATTTCGTCCAAAAATCCTACAAATCGGTAGGCAGTATCTCGACAGTCATGTGATCGACACGGATCTGTCCGATTTTGCATATTCCATCCTGATTGGCTAAGATTGGCTTCCAAAGTTTGTAGGATTGAGCCGTTTTGAACAAAATGCCTCAAATCCCAAACGCAAAGTGCAATTATCATGAAATCGCGCACACACGTTCCCACCAGGTCGAGGAAGACATGCCACTTAACATTTTTGAAATCAGCCTCATGGTGGCGCTATAACAGGCCGATTTGTGGTTTTACCTATAACTCCACCAATCAGTTTCAAACTTTGTAAGCGCACTCCCTAGAGGCCAAGGAAAAACCCTTTCCCTGCATTTTTCAGATCAGCCTTTTATAGTGCCACCTTTGGGCCGACTTATGTAAAACAATTTTTGGGATATTACTCCTTCAGATTTTCTCAAAAAATAACACAAATCGGTACACAGTATCTCTATAGTCATGTGATCAAGTCTGATCCGTCTGATATTTCATATTCCATCCTGATTGGCTAATATTAGCTTCCAAAGTTTGCAGGATTGCTCC